>NW_027133625.1:0-97952 GCF_026122565.2 Emydura macquarii macquarii | reverse complement strand
ACCACATACGTGGAGGCTGCCATATGCCCCAACAGCTGCAAACAGCGTCTGGCTGTTGTCATGGGAGACATCTGTAAGTCTGCGATAAAGGATCCCATTGCCTCAAAACGTGGCCGAGTTAGGAACGCTCTGGCCTGTATGGCGTCCAGGGAGGCCCCTATAAAGTCTATACGCTGCACCGGGGCGAGCGTGGACTTCTGCTCATTAATGAGCAGGCCCAGTCTGGTGCATGTGGCGCAAACCAGCTCCAGGCTGTTCTGCACCTGCTCACACGATCTACCCTTGATGAGCCAGTCATCCAAATAAGGGAAGATTTGAACCCCCTTACGGCGTAAGTGGGCCGCCACTACCGCCATACACTTAGTGAAGACTTGGGGCTGAGGACAGACCAAAAGATAGCGCCACGAATTGGTAGTGGCCTCCCTGTACCCTGAACCTCAAGAACCTCCTATGTCCAGGCAAAATGGAGATATGGAAATAAGCATCCTTTAAATCGAGGGCAGCGTACCAGTCCCCTGGGTCTAGAGCCAGAATTATGGAAGCAAGGGAAACCATGCGGAACCTAGTCCGTCTGATATATTTGTTCAGACGATGGAGGTCCAAGATCGGTCTCAGACCCCCCTTGGCCTTGGGGATCAGGAAGTATCTAGAGTAAAATCCTTTTCCCTTTTCTGTCTGCGGAACCTCCTCCACTGCACCAAGCTCCAGGAGAGAGTGGACCTCCTGTAGTAGGAGCTGTTTGTGTGCGGGGTCCCCCATATTCGACGGGGTAGGAGGAGACTCCGGAGGAGAAGTCGTAAACTGCAGGGCGTATCCCCTGAGGACGACTCCCAGGACCCAACAGTCCGTCGTGACTGCCTCCCAAGCATGATAGAATGGCCGAAGCTTATTCGCGAAGGGTTGGTTATGACCCAGGGGGAAGGAAAAAGCGCCACCCTCATAATCGCTGTCGAAAGCATTTATTACCATTCGCGCCGCCGGTTTTTCCGCCCTGCTGTGCCCGCGCTGAGGAGCCCTGCCGATCCTGGC
Source organism: Emydura macquarii macquarii (assembly GCF_026122565.2). Taxonomy (NCBI): domain Eukaryota; kingdom Metazoa; phylum Chordata; order Testudines; family Chelidae; genus Emydura; species Emydura macquarii. The sequence continues at coordinate 96,923 of NW_027133625.1, read as the reverse complement.
GGTTAGGCCCTCGAAAGCAGTCTCGCCCCCTCCTCTGCTGAGTGGGTCTAGGGGCTGGCCTGGGCGGGGGAGGTGGCTGGCGCTGAGGTTGTGGGCGAGACTGGCGTCTTGCTGCTTCAGGGGTGTACAGCCCTAGGGTCCTCAAGGTGGACCTAGAATCTTTGAGGGCATGCAACTTCTCATCCGTCCTCTCCGAAAAGAGGGCGGATCCCTCAAAGGGGAGGTCCTGAATGGCTTGCTGGACCTCCACTGATAACCCCGACGCCTGTAGCCAAGAACAGCGTCGCATGACGATGGCCGAAGCCATCGCCCTGCTGGCGGTGTTGGCCACATTACTGGCCGCCTGCAACGCCGCCTGGGCCACGGCCTCTCCCTCCTGTGCCACTGTGGCCAGGTCCGCTGCCTGGTCCGGGGGAAGGGCAGCAACCAACCGCTGTAGCGAGGCCCATAAATTTTGGTTATACTTGCCCAAGAGGGTCTGGTGGTTAGCCACCCTCAATTGTAGTGCCGCCGTAGAATAGACCTTGCGGCCAAACAAATCCAATTTCCTCCCCTCCTTATCTTTAGGGGTACTCCCCTGGCTGCCCTGGCGATCCCTTTGATTCACCGGATCAACTACCAGGGTTCCAGGGGCTGGGTGGCTATAGAGAAATTCAAAATTCTCCTTAGGTACATAATATTTTCTCTCTGTTTTCTTGGATGTTGCAGGAACAGAGGAAGGAGTTTGCCATAGGGCCTTGGCAATACTCATGACCCTGTCATGGACGAGGAGGGCCACCCGTGAAGGGCCTGAGGACCCTGAAGGGCCAAACAATGAGTCATCCTTCTCAGACATCTCCTTAAGCGGTAGCCCTAAGTTATTAGCCACCCGCTTAAGGAGTTCTTGGTGCGCCCTAAAATCAAAAAGGGGCGTCTTATGGTCCCTGGAGGTGCCTTCATAAGGGGATGAAGAGGAGGACGTGGGAGAGGCCCTGTAGATGGGCCTTCCTCCGGGTCTGATTCCTCATCAGAGGGAATGTGCGGTGGCAACTGTGAGGGTGGAGGTGGAGGCTGCACCACCCCGGAGTGGAGTGAATCAGCGCCCTGAGCCTGCTGAGCTGCCCACGGACCCCAGTACGGCCAGTGTCAAGGTCCCTGCTGCCACCCTGGCACAGGCAACTGCATGGCATCCCCCTTGTGATCTCGGCGCCCTGAGTCCCAAGACCGTCTCTTATGATGCCTTTGTGGGGAGCGGCTCTGTGAAGAGGAGGAAGAGTAGCGTCGATGCTTACGATGCCTCCTGGAGGAAGACCGACTAGACGAACTAGTGGATTTTCTTCGTCTGCGGCTGGACTGCTTATATCTGCGTTTCCCGCCACGGGAGCGGGAGCGGTGGCTTCTACGGCTACGCTTCGAGGATCTCGACCGTGGACATTGCGCTGCTCCCAGCGCGAAGCTCGGTGCCGAGGCCATCAGGACAAGCGCGTGGCTCGGTGCCGATAGGCTCGGTGCCGCGTATGACGGTGCCACCAGGTTCGGTGCCGCGTGCAACGGTGCCGACAGGCTCGGAGCCGCATAGAACGGTGCTGGTGCCGCCGGTGGCGGTGCCGTCGGTAGCGGTGCCGGTGGGGTCAGTGCCGGAAGCCCTGGAGTCAGAGGCATGGATGGCATCGACCACATCAGGGAAGTCTGCTGCCCCAGTGGATCTGGCAGCGTTGACAGTCCCGGTGCCGGTGCCCCCACGGTAGAGGATGGTGCCAATGCAGTCGGTGCCGTCTTGGAGGGGGTCTCCCGAACCTCACCACGGCGCCGCGACTCTCCGTGCTTGAGAGGGCTCGAGTCCGACTCCTAGGTGGTGCTGGAGTCAACTCTGACAGCCGAGCGCCCGCCTTTTGTGCCTCTGGACCGCCCCCGGTGCCGCGGTGCCGAGGCGCTCGACAACCTAGAGTCGGAGCTCGGAGGGGATGCGCTCTCCGCCCTCCGTGACCGTCTGGGTGAGGGTTGAGAACGTTGGTTCCTCCACCCACCGGGGCCACCCAGCGCGGGTTTGCCCCGAGACGCCGGTCCCGTGCCCCTCGGCCGAGAGGGGGACGGAGGCATGGGCAAGGCCATGAGGGCCCTTGCCGCATCAAACACCTCCAGCGTCAACGGTCCTTGTAGAGGCACTCCCCCAGCTTTTAGAGTCAGGGGAGGCTCCCTACGAGGAGACACCGGTGCCGGAGAAACCTCCACGGCATGTGGCTGGGGTGTCTCCTTCTCCTCTCCTTGCTTCTGTGGATGGGAGGAGTCTCTGGAGGCGGTGCCGGCAGTCTTGATCTTCTTCAGCACCGAAGCCTTTGGTGCCACAGCCAGTGCCAGCGGTGCACTCTGCACCGAGCGTACACTCAGTGCCGGTGACCTGGACGCTGGTCGGAGCGCAGCCTCCATGAGGAGTGACTTCAGCCTCGCGTCCCGTTCTTTCTGGGTGCAGGGCTTAAAGGACTTGCAGATCCTGCATTTCTCCTTTCGATGCTGCTCTCCGAGGTAACGGAGGCAGCGATCTTGGGGGTCACTGACAGGAAACTGCTTTGCACAGAGGGAACAGCTCTTGAAGCCCGCGGAGCCAGGCATGGCTCCAGTCAAAAACCCCTAAGGGCCCTTGAACAGAAAGTCAGTGGCTTCAACTAACTGTCCTGTCTTTGAATAACAATAGTCTCTTCTTAACAACTGATCTCTAATCTTCTAATAGATGCAATTAGCTAGGGACTGCTGCTTGCAACGGCAAGTGGCAGAAGTTCCAGCAACCGTCAGAGGCGGAAAGAAGGAACTGGGGGCCCGCGGGGCCAGCAGCGCCCTTTATACCGCGACATGAGCGTGGCACTCCAGGGGGCGCCAGAGCTGGCCCTGCGGGACTTGCTAGGGAAAAAGGTTCCGGGAATCTGTGCACGGGGTGCGCACACACTTAAATTGGAATGCATATGAGCAATCACTCAAAGAGAAAACCGTTGAAACATTGCACTAAAACAACTGTAAACTAGTTATTCTAAAAGAAGTCATTGGCTACCATCATGAGACTACTCTACCATCTATGTTTCTTTTTCAAATTTAAATTGAGTTGCATAGTGATATAAAAATGTTTCATTTGAATGTTTACCCTATAAGTACTTCAAAGGTGTGTGCACTTTAACATTTAACCAGTGAACCATTGATTGGGAGATCAAATTTACTCTAACTGTAAAGAAAACAAATTATAAATACATTAAAAGATTAGGCCTGTACAATCCACAAACTACACACAGTTTGTTGTATTTAAGTATTGCCATTTTTGTATTTAAGTTTAAGTATTGCCATATTATCTTTCATTACTCATTATTACCTCAGCTGACCTACCCTGCTCACCCAAACTTAGTACTGCCCCAAAAGATGTAGAGGTCAAAATAGCATATTAAGATGATCAAATCCCTTTTCCTATTAAACGGATCAATTTATTATCTAGTAATTTGCTAAATTGCAGTTTCTATGCATTCTGCACCAAGTGCATTTTCAAAGCTCTACTGCAAGAACAGTTTGTGAAGTATGTTTTGTGCAAGAATCTTTAGTGATTCTACACAGCAGAACATAGACTCATGATCTGATACACAACTGATTTAAGAATATCACCAATTTGACAAATTACTTGTGATTCATTACACGGTAAAACCTAAACTGTGATGTGTTGAAATAAATTTGTCATAAACGTCCACATATTGAAATGTAGGTAAGAAACACTCATTGTGGAACAAAGACAAGTGAGTCATGTTGGCTAATACCGATGCAATATAAAATGATATAACTGATATGCTTTTGCATGTTACATTGCTGTATTTATTTTTTCTCATATTAGCAAGCCAAATTTTTAATTTTTAATCAGGATATCTGTCACTTTTGGCGTGAGCTCCATGCTCCATTTAGTAAAACAGTTTAGTCAAACATATTGCTTTCTATGCTGTGTTAACACCTCATTTTGGTTATACCTTGTATACAGCTGGAATGATTTTAAGTGAAGTTATATTTTCTTAATATTTAGAGGAGAAATTAATTTGTTTTTTTATAAAGTTTGGTTTCACACAAATACGGTATTGGTATGCATATTCTAGGGTAGTTCTGGGCATCCCTGTTAAGAAGGAAAAAAATATAACAACTCTTTTAAAATAATGGGACCTAATCAATTCCTGATGTAATGCTATTGATTAAAGAGGAATTAGACACGGTTTTTATTTGGGACCAGTATATTTAGCAGAGAATTTTAATTTGAGTGGTAGCTCCAAACTAGTTATAGCACCACCAGTAAGACTTGAAAGGGTCTTTTACTGAGCAGAGCACCCAATAAGCTTTTTATAAAACGTTTATTAACTCTGTGTGAAATGAATTGCAAGAAAAAGTACACACACACAAAGCAAATGATGAAAGAAAAAATTAAAACTGAAAACCACCACAAATATCAGGTATAAAAATTTGTATTTATGTTACAATGAAAGAATGATACAACACAATACTTTTCAGTGTGTGCTACAGAACGTAGCATGCACCATGTACGTGTGTACAAATGAATCTTTACAATATAGTACATCTTAGAAGCTATGAAGTGTTCCTTTTTGGATATATATTCCAATGGCTCTGGCACAGAACTCACCCAGTACACCTCTAGAATTTCACCAGAAACATAACCTCCACAGCAGGAGGCTCTTTTTCAGTGCCTACTATGTACTTCACATGTAGTGAAATATCACTCACTAAGACTTATTGCACAGACCCTTTAAACCACATACATTGAATGTCACCTTATTTTACACCCATATTACCTATGCAAAGTTGAAGGCTGAAGTTAGACTGCCTTCACTATGGTTCACTACCAAGTTATTCTGTAGGTGTACTTGGGTCACCAGGAATCTTTGCTGGGATTTATTTATAGAATTTAAGATAATGGCAGCCCAAATGACCAAATAGTTTCTAGTAGTTCCCACTTTATACTTTGCCTACATTTTAAATAGTTACATAGTACACATAACTTAGATATTTCTTTTGGAGCTATCAAATAGGAATATTGCTTTTCATTCACTAAGCATATTAATTCACATTCATTGTTGGTGAAATGTCTCTCATATCTGATTAATTTGACCTGTTTTATTTTATAGTGAATGCAGCTGTCCTTTAAAAAATAAACCTAAAGTGGCTTGGTAGTCGTATTGAATTTTAGAAAAGGCATTATTGATGGATTGAATGTTTTGACACAGTTTTTTTTTAAACACAAGATGCTGGCCGCCAGCAGTAAACAAAGGTAATGGAGAAAGATTCTGAAATTTGGTTTTTAAACATTAATAAGGTAATGTCTTCAAAAAACAAGTGTATAAAATTAATATCCTTTATTCAATGACTGTGCTTGGCTGGGTTCATAATTGAGAAGCATTTTATTTTCCATATGGAAGCGACATTTGAGGAAGAAAAAACAATGATAATTAAATAGATTAATAATTGAATTAACATTGATAAAAGAGTCAAATTATCACTTGTCCTACCTGTATACATTGTTTTATTCAACTGCAAAAGAACCGAGGACTGTACTCCACAGCTGAACAAGCTTTGGTGTAGTAGACAAGAGCATACTTGTAGACCAAACTGACATGCACACAATCTCTTACAATTTTTTTCATCTTTATGATTAATTACTTTATCTTTTTAACTGAAAATACTAAAATAAAATTGGTTTAATAGAACTTGTGATAAGAAGATAATCAAAACCAGGTAAATATTTATCAAACAAAAAATTTTCCATTTGTCATGTACTCGCTGGATTGTTATAAACTACCAATTGCCAAAAAAAAAAAAAATTAAATTGCAGTTGATATGCCTGATCCAATACCCATTCAAGTCAGTTAGTCTTTTCCTTAACTTAAATGTGAGTTGTAGCAGGTTCTAGCAGACAATACTGCCTACTCTGAAGAAAGCTTTACAATAAGAAATAAACATTTAGTATCTTTCTAAATACCAGACATAATTTTAGCCCTGTCACTGGTTTGTTTATTTATTTGCCCATTCCTGCACTCTTTACTCTGGCAAAAGTCCATTGAAGTCAGCAGGAGCTTTGCATAAGGAAATACAGGATCAAATTCTTGGATAGGATTATGCCCCTAGATCTGTATGTGGGGAGGGTAGGTTGAGTCAACCCTTCATCAAACCTACCCTCCCCCAATTTGTAGAAACAATTGGGGAGGGGTAGGATGTGAGTCGGGACATGCATCCTCCTGAAGTCTAGTGGGAAATCTGGAAAAAAATAATGCTGCCTCAAAGCTGCTTTGACTTTTCCATGGCCCCACCCAGACTTTGGTAAAGAAAACACACACAACATAACTCAGATGGAGCTGAGAAGGTGTGGAACAGTAGGCACCAGAACTAATGCAAAGGCACTGGTTCTGGCTAGGACCTGGCCTCCTGCAAATCCCCTGAGATGTGCAGATTCTGAAGGCAGAACTTCCTCCTTGTTCCATGGGTAGGAGAGCAGTCAAGCCTTCCCATCTCCTTATGGAACAATTTGAGAAAATTCTGCAAAGAGAACTTCATGGCAATTTCCTCCCTCTAGAATCCTCTTCCAGGGAGAGAAACTCCAGCCCTATAATCTGGTAGACCTCACAACTTTCCACATTTAGCAAGTGCAAAAGAAAGAAATTTAGAAATGTGACATTCTCAACTTTAAAATAATCGTAACACAAAATGGCAGGATGATTGGGTTAGGTGCAGTTACTCCAAGGAAGTGATTAAATACCTTTCTTTTTTTTGCTGTACTTTGTTTTGATCACAACTCTAATAGTTACACACACACAAAAAGCCAAAGACAAACATACATCTTAAAATTTATTTAAAAAAAAATAACAGGAAACTATTCATCCTTAGTTGCCAAGCCACAAGTTAATGTCATAATTAATAACACTGCTGAATAGGGTGGAGAATAATGTTTTGGAACAGAATCATGGGACTATATCCATCACCACAGAAGTCAAAGGGAGACAGGTAGCACTCTTAGCACTTTGCTATGGGAATGATACCGTTCGGGCTATTGGTCTGATCCTGCACACCCTTACTCATGCAAATAGTACTTACATCAGTTGTGCCGTTGACATCAATGGGACTACTTCTGTAAGGAAGGATTTGCAGGAGTGGGTCCCATGTCTGAAAGTGTAATATTACATCAGACTTTAAGACAAACACTCCATGAAAATGATACCATATTTCTCTGTCTTGATAATGATTACCATAGTAATATGTGAAAGAGTAAAAACAAATAAAACCCTTTTTATTTCCATTCAACTTATTGGAGTAATTTTTATTGAAAATATAAGATCTACAAAGCCATGGATACCCAGCGTGGAAGAACTCATTAAGTTAGCACATTCATCTTTAAAAGGAGAACTTCAGCTCAACATAGGGTACAACAATGTTGGGTTTAAAATCTCTACTCTCCTGTGAATTTCAAATCTTTTTTTTTTATTAGGAGGTTCTGTGCAAGAGCTGCTTGTCATGAAAAGAAACACTTTACATTTCATGAATGTGTTCATTATATAACAAATGAACAGCAACACTATACGAGCCTCCCCCTTCCCCCCTGTTAACAGTCATGTGTTAAAGTAAACACTTAATTTTTCCAGATTTGGAAATTAGTTACATATGCACCAAAGGAGCTAGTAATTTCTGCTGCTTGTCAGCTACACACAATGAGTATATTGCTGTGTGTTTTCCCCAACAATGAGGATTTTAGTAATATGCAAGGTGTATAACATAATACCAAAACCTGCATCACAGAAAAGGTTAATTGTTGTTTTTTTTTTATTATTCAGCTGCCAGAGTTTATAACCTTATGCCCCTCCCCAAAGCCAAAGTAGGGGTGGCCATAAATTAGGTTATGTAACTTAAAAGTATACATTTTCCTTGTTGGCAAGTTCCAAGCAGTAAGCGAGAGTGCAAACAAGGATTGTAAGCTGCCACAAAATGTATTCATATTTCTACTCTGTGTTGTAAGAGCCAAAGGGAGGGCACATATGTCAAATGTTGAAAGAACAACTGAATCTTTGTTTTTAATCATTATAGTCAGTATGTCATGAGATTTTTATATTTGAATATTAAAATGGTACCACAGTTAGGCATCCTATAGCATTATACAATACATTTGTTTCCATTGCCATTTAATGTTGGTCTCACAGAGACCCTGGCTTTAAAAGCTAATAAAATGTAGATCTGTGTGCTGAAGAATCAACAAGAGGCCCTGTATGAAGATGATAAACCCTCTCACTAAAACCTAATTTTATAATTTTACTAAAAAGCCCCACAGATTGGATGTGAGAGGATTTATAACTCTCAGTGCTTTACTTGTATAAGATGGACAACTGACCATTCAAATAGAGGATTTTGAAAGAAACAAAGCTTAGTTGCCCTTTAAACAATGAAAAAGGAGAGACATACATAAATGGTCACCAAGGCACAATATGACAAGGGTGAAGAGTCCCTGAGACTCTGATTTGGGTCTGTACCATTCCCCTCCCTATACAAGTAAATGAGAACATTTAGGAAAATATAATACAAAATCTCTTACAGGAAATATAGACTACACTTGCTAAAATCACTTCTCTAAAAGTGTTTATAGCTTTTTTTTTTTTTTCTCTTTCTTTTTTTTTTTTTTTCTTTTTTTTAAAAGACCTTCTTTAAACAGATAATGCAAAGACTGGTCCATTTTTCTTACCCAGCAAGCCAAGCTCTAATGACTTCACTAAGCTGAAGTTGTATTAAAATACATCTTTGTAGTATTGCTACAATTTGGGTAAATATGTTCTGAACAGCTTGATGAGTACTAAATAAACTTTGCTGTTTTACAGCATACACTTTATTTTTTTGCACTTTTTTAAAAATAGAAAATGCAATTATAGCGTGCAAAAGAAGAAAAAATGATTAATTATCCTTTAGCTGAATACTGTAATTATAAGCCATGCCTTCCATAAAAATGTATTGGCAGCTATAAATAGGAATAAAGAAACATTAGCAAACACTCCTTGTAAGGAAAGGTTTAATTATCAAAATCTGGATCATTTGAGCTCTGTATTCTTTACAGAAAATACTGAATTGTTTCAAATGTCATTCATTCCATGATAACAGGTTAACACTGCAATGTTGGTTTCTGCTAGCTCTTATCATGGTGAGAATGATTTGCTGCTGGTTGGATGTTGAATGCAAAAAGCAAAAGAAAGTTGGGATAATCCCACATGAAGTCATTATTAGAGCTGGCTTTCCCCTCCCCGCCCCCCGTTTTGAAGTACAGTAGTGACTTGTTAATATGATCTTTTTCTAAAGATCATCTGAGATTTGGATTTTTTTCTGTCTGCCTCTCTCAAACATAGCTATTAAAAGAATTTATACTCTACAGCCTGCTATAAAGCATTAATAATTTCTCATGAAGAAAAAAAACAAGAAAAAAAGCTGAGTTTGTATAGCTTTGAATCACTAACACATCATAGATTCCATTCTTCAATATTTGAAAATGGTTTCTGTGAAATCAAAATGATTTTCTTATTAAACTTCCTTACACCATCATATGTTTTCAACAGTTTGAATTTAATACTTCTTGCATGGAATGATATGATTTTTTAAAATTTGCAGTCTTGCTACATCAAGCTAGCTTTAAGTCACAACTGTACCTAATCACAGTTCTCTGCAGTAAAACCATGATTTACAATATTGAATATTGTGGTTACAGTGCAGGGAACCATGGATACAAAACCTCCATTTCAGAATGCTGTGGTTGGGGTTTGCCGGAAGAGTGGCAGTTGACACCTCTGGAATTTTCTTCTATAAGTGCTTCAGTTAGATGGTCCTGAGTTGAGTTGATAACTCAGGCACTATGAGAGCCTGGCATTAAGTCTGCGGGAATGTGTATAGCCACCATCACTTGAACTGCTTTGCAAACTGTAGTGGTCTTCAACATCACTGGCACTTCCAATACTGTCCATTTCACCTGGTGTAAATTCCATTCCTTCAATGTCTACTTCTAAATGAAACACAAAAGGCAGATTTTCAGACATATACAGAATAGTCAGTTACTGTAGGCTGATATTGAATGCGTAATTAAAAGCCTAATGTGAAATTCAAACCACACTTAATTTTCCTATACGTTTGGTTTTTTTTCAAATTCAGTGCTAGTGAAAAGTACCAGATTGACAGCCCTAGGAATTAAACCCTCTACATATTTATCCACATAACAAATACAACATGACATCAGCACAAAAGGCTTTCTCACATTGTCCTGAACCCTAATCCAGAGAGACCGCCTCACGGTGTGGAAAGATCATCTCTAGGGCTAAAAAAATAATAGTATAGCTCCCAAGACAATACTAGCAGTCTTTGCTGACACTATCAACAAGGGTGACAGTTAGTGACAACTGTGGGATGGCTATATGTCCACTAAGAATGGGACAGATACCAACAACTCACTTCACACAAGCCACTGAAAATCGATCATTTGGTAACAAGTCTGAGTAACTCACAACGAACAAGGGATTAGCACTGGTGCCCTAGAGTTGAAAGATCCATGTTTTATGACTAATACTTTGAATCATACAACACAAACTTTTGGTGATGAGAATCAGCCTGGACAAAATTTTCAAGCATTTTCTGGTCTGAATAATGCTTTACACAGAAATAAAAATCTATTAATATAATTTATGGGAAGAACTAATTCTTCACAAAAAGAACTCTAACCATGTATTGCTAAATAAAAAAAATTGGCAAGTGCATTTGTAAGTGCTGAATGGCAGTACAAAACTCCTAACGTATTACTACAGCTGGTCAAAAAACTGACATTTTTTGCCAAAATTTTCAGACATTTTGAAGTCACTTTCATTCTGCGGATTTCAAAATGGAACAATGTTTTGTTTATTTGAAATTTAAATTTTGTTTTTAAAAAAAATCTTTTTTTGATTTTTCCTTCCACCTTTTTTGATTTTGCCACCGAAAAAAGGGAAGGTAAACTCAGTGATGAATGAAAAAATTGACTAAATTTTTTGTCTTCCAGCTTCTTTGGAAAAACTGAAAACATTTTTATGACAATTTCCGATTTAGAAAAAGCCTGTTTTTCAATTTAACTTTTTTTGTTTGAAAAATCTCAACCAGTTCTACTTAATTATCCAGAGAAGGAAGAACATGGAACAACCACAAGTTAAGCAGTATCAGAGACTTAGCAGACATCTGAAAAAAAATGTCCTAAAAACGAGTCAGATTCTGATATTCTTGCTCACAATGAGTAGCACCTTATTTCATAAACAGTCTCATTCATTTCAATGGGATCACTTTTGAAATAAAGTGTTACTCATCCTGACCAAGGATATCTGCATCGATCTACAAGAGCTCAATATTGTTCCCAGTGAAGTCAATGGCAAAACTACCACAGACTTAGAAAGGTGCAGGATCAAGTCCAAAGCACCAGTATGGTACATGCATATGACAAAAAATTGCACTGCAGTTACTTATAAACAAAAATTGTTATCAAAATAATAAATTTAACTTGTGATAGCAAGTAACCAAAACCAGGAAATAAAAAGCTAAATTTGATATGCCACCCCCTTAAGTCACAGCTGGCAAAATTAGGACCTATCTTCAAAGAGGACATCATTACCTTTTAAGAAAATGAACACTGACTATATCCGTTATTAGTAACTTCCAGTCAAAATAAAATATGTAACACAAGAAGTGATACACAAGATAAATATCTACTAGGGGATATTATCCTTGACACAGGTGTAAAATTTCCATTAATCTTAGTGGGAAATCAACACATTAATCGGGAGAGAATAGGCCCCAAATGTATTATTAAAATCATGGCATAAAGGAATTTATGTTGTTATTCACTCAGTAAGATAGTTGCCAATACTGTAGCTTTTACATTTCTGTATGGTTTACTGCTGTTACAATCCTGGCTTGTTACAGTGCTACTCACATCTCCTTATAGAAAATGATGAATGAGCTACTAGATCATGAGCCAGATCATCAGCTGATGAAAATCAGGATAGGTCCATTGATTTCAATAAACTCATGAAGATTTTCAGCAGCTGAAGATCTTGCCCTTAGTCTCAAGTACTGTGGGCTACAGCAGCTGGAAACATGATGTAGTCAATTATATTAATTGCAATACATCTAATTCACAATACATTTTCTAATATGTTAACCAATATATATTAGAAAAATACTTACAATAATCTAATTATTAATACAAACTTGTAATGTGCAATATAGAAGACGAACAATAATCTATCAGATTGGAGTAAATTTCATTTTTAATACTTGCATTGATTCCCAATTTACCATAAATACTCTCAGCTAGATTCTGCATTACTCATGTGAAGTAGTAACCTCACTTCGTGATTAGTCCCCCTGATGACATAAGAATGTACAGAGAATACAACAGCTTACACTGGGACTGCACGCAGAATAAGACACTTCTAAATTTGATTAAGGGTGGCAGACGCTGGTCCAAAGTTTTAATAAACCAGAAGACCTCTACCTCTTGCTAGATTACCTTGTTCAGAATCAGTGGATATTGTTGATCCCATACTGTCAGTGCGGATACGTTCCATGCCCTGCACGGATAGCTGTTCCAATCTGCGTTTGAGGTAGCGGTGCTCCCGCTGTAATTGTTCTTTAATATTTAGAGCTTTTCGGTCCTGTTCTTCCAATTTCTTGGGGGGAAGAGGTGGTTTGTGAAAAATAAATTAAATAATTAATGTATACCAATTTTTAAATGTAAGTAACTTGTTTCAAAATATTTTAGTCTATTTCTCCTATATATATAATATTAAAAATACAAATATATACCATGGGCCAAAATCTCTTCTTTAGTTCCACTGGCTTCAGTAAAATTTCAACTGTTGAAGCCAGCAGTAAGTTTGGCCCATAACAGAACACCTATTCTTGGAAAATATCCCTTAGAAATTGCTGTGCCGCTGGTAAAGCTGTCTCAGACTAAGTCCCAATTAATGTTGTATTAGTGCTGGGAATTACTTAAATCATTGTACCAAGTATTAACAAAAGAAATGAAAAACAGGCCATATTAGATTAATACAGAATAAAATAATAAGTAAGAACCAGTTTTCAGTCAGAATGTAATGCTTCCATAAGTGTAAAATGGGTTTTAATAATAGATTTTAAGGTCAAAACGGACCATTCTGGTCATCTAGTCTGACTTCCTGCATAACGCAGGCCAGAGACATTTTACTACTTAAGGCTATGCATTAGTTAGGCAATACTGTGACATCACTAAAATAGAAATGGTTTGCTAATGGTGAATTTTCTACTTGTACATTGTATTTGCTTTCCCCCAAATTTCTCTTGAATAAGTACTGTTCATATATTTTTCATGAAATAGGAGTGTTAATCCAAATGTCCTAGACAAAAAAAATCAATCAGGTAACTATATTGTCTTCCCAAAATTTTCCTTGTAGTTTTAATAAAAGAAGTTACCGATCAGTTAATACTCAAAGCAAAAACAAAAAAACAACACTCCCAATATTTGTGCCATGTTGCTTAGATAGATGGCTGCATTATTAATAATCAATTATTTTCTGAGATTTTGGCTGAGCCTTTTTTTGCCAAATCACCTACAATCATTTATGGAGGAAAAAATAGAAGATACTACACTAACATGGAAGTAAATATAAAGAAGCCTGGGATCATATGCAAAAAATATCCACGAATCAACACCCTTTCACATGTACGTGTCATACATCTTCCTCAGAGACCAGCTCCATTAAAGATAAAAATAATGTCCTTTTTTTTGCTAGTTGGTCCAGAATGATGCAGGAATTACCAGTAGGAGTTTGCTATAGATGCCCTTACTTTAGCTGCCTTCACATGACGACCAAGATTCAAGAGACCTATTAGGAAGGACCAGAGCTACTAGAAGGACTCTTTGCTCATCATATGAATGTATTTATGCCTGATTTTCTAGAGGATAGTGCTGCGTGAAAGTGTGCAGCAAACAGCAGGTTGCCGTCCTGAATGACTCCAAAGATCCTGCTGTTTCAGAGTAGCCATCATAAAATAGACATACTGATCTTTCGAAGGAAGGAATAATTTGCACTGTTGATTTTGGACATTTGCCTGGATGAACAACAAAAGGTGCAGCAGCCTCACATTAAGACTTATACAAGGCAAGGCAGCATTTTTGTGTGTGTGTGTGTGTATATAATACATAGATACAACATTCAGAAATGAAAGAAATGTTCATTGGCAACACCTGGTTTAAGAAGAAGGCCAAGCAGAGGTGGACATGGATCTTAGCAAATGTGAAGAGCAAGAACAAGATCGACTATATTCTGATGGATAAACACCACATTATACAAGACATTTCAGTAGTGCCATCATTTAACACTGAGAGTGACCATTGCTTGCTTAGAGCGAGGCTTAACTTCAACGAAAGGATGGAGAAGAAAGTGCTACAGATGGCAAATCAGACACAGCAGTCAAAAATATTTGATACAGCAATCTTGAAAGCGAACATTCTAAGGAAGACTGGAGTCTTGCAGATGCAATGAGGATTATAAATACTCTGCTGATAAGATGAGGCAATGTGTGAAATCAGCCAAGAAAAAAAGACCAAAAAAAGCGAAGGGAAGAATCTCAGAGGAAACGAGTAACTTGCTAGAGAAGCAGAGGAATATGAAATGAAATGGTGACTCCTTTCTCTGTAAGCTGATAAGAAGAAGACTAAAGAAGGACTTCGAGAAGTACCAAAATGAAAGGTTCTTAAAGACGGCTGAAGATTGCAGAAGCATCAAAAAATGCAAGTGGGAATTGATGCTGTACAGGTTGACAATAATGGCATTGAAGAACAAGGACGGGAAAGTAGTAATAGATAGAACAGAGATGGAAGTGGTCTGCAAAGATTTTTACACTGAATTGTTCGCATCCCAAATAAAACATTCCATTACCAAAATGTCAATAGACCAACAAGCGTGTACTCCCAGTCCTCGTCAGTGAAAGTTCAACATGCAGTTTATCAAAGGAAAAGCTCCAGGAAAAAGATGGGTTGACAACCGAAATGATAAGAACGAGGAGCTAAGACCTCTGGAAAATCCTTGCTCACAGGTTTAGCTGCTACTTAGAAATGCAGAAGATAGACTCCTTCTAGCTAGAGGATAACACTGTTTTGCCGCACAAGAAGGGCCACCAGTAAAGATCTAAAGAACTATCATCCAATATGCCTGCTCTCACGTTTACAAGCTATTCACTAAAATAATAACAAACCAACTCTCACAGACTCTGGACGAGAAGCAACTGAGATAGCAGGCAGGTTTTCGAAGGAATTTCAGCACAATGGACCATGTCTTCACTATAAACTGGCTATTGGAGCGCTCAAGGGAATACAAATTCCCTTTATGCATTGCCTTCATCGACTAAGAAAAAGTGTTTGAGGGCACTGAGATCAATGCAGTGCTGAAAGCTCTTGCAGAGCAGGGCATCGGACACAAATTACATCAAATTACTAAAGGAAGCAAACTCTGACTGCACTACAGATATAATTCTGTATGACGCTCCCCTCTGCATCCCAATCATAAAAGATGTGAAGCAAGGACTCTTCAGAGTCTGCGTCAAAATGGTGATGAGGCAGATGAACTAGAAGGGTGGAATCAATGTCAGAGAGCAGTTAAATCATCTAGATTTGCGGACAATAACATGTTGATTGCTGAAAACACTATCAAACTACAGAAAATGCTGTGAGAGCTCAACACAAAAAGCAGCCAAGTCAGACTGAAAGTGAACCACTCCAAAACTAAATTTATGTGGTCTGATGCCCTGCCAAAAGCCCAAATATTAGTTAAGGGAAAACAAATAGAAATTGAAGAATACGTCTACTTGGGCCAATACATTAATATGTGCCACGATCAGAAAGGTGAACTCTCACGAAGAAAGTAAGCTGGTTGGTGAGCATTTAATTCTATCAAGGATGTCCTCCAAGGAAAAAAATCTATAAGGCAATACATGCCAACCTCTTCCACTTAACAGTACTGCGGCAATGTTGTACGGCAGTGAAACATAGGGCACTGACGAAGACAGAGGAGCAACAACTGTCTGTCACATCCCTCCAGAGGGCAATGGAGAGAAGAATTCTAGGGATTTCAATCCTGGACCAAATCCCTAATAAAGTGATCGGACTGCAAAGTGGAGGTCTGGATGTCATTGTTGAAAGCAGGTACAATAAAATGTGATGGACCGGGCCTATAGCGAGGTTACTGAATTCATGGACTGCAGCTGTCGCCATGTGGTACCCATGGGAATTGAAACAACAACTCAGCCGACCTCCAAAGAGATGGGAAGATTTTGTCGTGAAAAGGCATGGCCGTACATGGAGAAGGAAGGCCAGGATAAGAGAAGAATGGAAGATGTGTTGTGATTGGCGCAATCTATACGACAGCTGAAGGACTGATCGATCAAAGTGACCCCATTCTAACTGGAAGAGAGATTAGCCCACATACACTTGTTGATTTATCAAACTACCACACCCCAACTGATCAGATTTCCTTATTCTCCAGCTGCTACTTATCTGCTATGAACTTGAGCTCTACAGAACACTTTGGCCTTTAACTCTTGATCGACAGACAGACTGAAAACTCTGTCCAATTCTTCAGTGCAAATATCAGTCTGTTGAGAGAAGGGAATGACATGTTCAAAATCTACTAAAGTGACACTGCTACCTTAGCAATAGTGAAGGAAGAAAGGCACTAATGTAATCGGTCATTGCAGGTGCAATAGCAGGCCCAGCTAGTCTTCAGAAAAGTAGTACTGACAACTTGAAAAGCTTTTACACCTGCTGGAAAGAAGCAATCCAGCAGCAATTCAAAAGGAATAGTTTCAGTTTAGCTCTTTAAAAAGAAAAGCTATTCACTTTCCAAAAATGGGAGATTAACTGTAAAGTTCAGAGTGACCAGGGAACAAAACAAGCAAAGGGAATTTATTCCTAGCTTTACTGTCATCTGAATGATGGTCCCATGGTTAGTCGCACAAATTTGTCACTTTTCAATTCAAATCATAGTTCTGCATTCTGTAGTACACAGGTAGTATCACTGACAGACAAGAACAAATAGAGTATTCATGGCCTTTCATTCATTTTAATCTAAACTATAAATATGAGATGCCTGATGCTCAGCACGAATAAATTGTGTAGCTTTATTGAAGGAAATGGAGCTACAAAGATTTACACCAGCTGAGGATCTGAATATTATATTTGTTACTAACAAGGATGACTTTGCTTACCTTCATCTACAATATTTGACAAGAGCTATATGTTCCACTCCTGTTAGTTGCATACTTAATATAGTGCTGTATGACAGCACTCTCATATTTCAGATGTTTTACTATAAAGTACTATATTACTTTTAACAACTTTTCTTTTTACATGATGAACTTTGCTGTAACTTTGGAATGGACCAACTGAATGGCTACAGTACTGAACACAAAACCAGAATTGTTTTAAATAATTTTTTGTTATATTCAATTGTAGAGCAGATTAAAAAATATTCTGAAAGCAGGAGCCATCATTTCAGTTTCCTTTAAATGGCTGTCAAACACGAGAAGATCTAGTTGTCAAGGTACAGGGCACATAGTGTTACTAATAGCCATAATCTTTCCCATCAATTATTTCATCCCTGAATAGGGTTGCTTTTACATTAAAAGCAATGCAGTAGCATACTAACCTGCCCCAGCCTTTCAAAAAAATCAGAGCATGGCCATTATTGACTTGTGCATTATGGTTATAAGGCAGAGTATAAACCAGTAGAGACTGAGCAGAAACCACCAACATTTTACATGCATGGTTAGCAAGTTCATTTTTAAAGTGTCACTTCAGATGAAACAATATTTGATCCAGTGGTTGAAGCATTTGTGTTTAATAAAGATCTGGACATAAGGAAGATCATTAATACTACATGTGGATTTACTGTTAAAAAAAAAAAAAAAAAGTTCCTTCTCAACCAATACACATTCCTGAAGGTTCTGCTTTAAAGAAAACTAAGTATGGATGGATATTTTTGTTTTTACCTTGATATGCATCTTGGCTCTTTTCAACAGACTTAGAGTGGTGTGTCTGGTGCTATCTGGCCCAAGAGGCACAAGCTGTTTTAGCTGCTCCAAATATAGCCGGAGTTTAGCCCGTCTGAAATAATTAAAAATGAAGAATGTTGTAGTAAAGTTATCCAGTAATAGCATATCCTGTATGCAAACACCATCTGCTTTGCAGGATTTCTGTACAGAAGTTGATTCAGCAGCAATGGCTTCCTTTCCTCTCCCTTTGTAAAAGATTCAGGCCCAAAGGTCACTTGAAATAATACTTGGCACCTCTATAGTGCTTTTCATACCTGGATCTCAAAGCAGTTTGCAAGGATGAGTATGAATCATTATCCCTATTTCAGAGAGGGGGAAACAAAAACAGAGATGTGGCCAAGGCCACAAAGTGAATCCATGGCAGAGCAAGAAAGAGAAAATGGGCTCAATCCAACTGCTATTCATGTCAGAGTGATTTTTTTCAATTGATTTAAATGGGAGTTGGATTGAGCACAATGTCTCTTGACTCCTGTGCCCTACTTATTAGGACAAAATGTTCCTCCAAAAATAATACCTTTTATCTTTTACCATACATCAAGAATGGTGTTTACAGTGCAAACAAAAGGGGAAAACTAGGAGTTACAACCATGGTGTATTCTGTCATGTTTACTACAATATTCCTTCATAAGTAACACTTCTTCTAACCACAACAATCTGCCTCCTACATTAAATAACACCCAGTCCCTCAGTAAAAGGAAAGATGGTAAACATCTACAAGCTGGTATTCTGTATGTGTTTTTAAAGCATTCTGTGTTTTCTTTCACCAACTGGCTTGGCAGTAGACAAACAGAATAGTCTGTGAAATATTTTTACTTTAGAACTCTAAACAAAGCAAGTAAAAACAAAACATTCCAAGAATATATTTCTGCATTTAAAAAATATACTTCCTATTTTTTTTGTACATACAATTGAACAAGAAGCAATATGAAGTTAATTTGTGTCTTTACAATGAAGTGGACATCTAAGTGATTACTTGAGCAATGTTTGTAATCTTTTCTGTCCATCTTATCTCAGTGGGAAATTAAAATCAGCATTATTCATATGTATTTGCATGAATGAGCATTTTTAATATCAGAGAATATTAAAGTCTTAATAAACTGATGATCTTGAGGCTGCCTAAGACCCCAGAAGCAGTAATAAAAATAATTAATAAAGAATAAAAAAATTACAAATGTGCCATGAATAATCATTTTATGCAAAGATATAACTTTTTTTTTCAATTCTGCTACATGCTGCAGTAAATCAAACAATCTTATCATAGTAATTATTTGCTTCTGAACAAGATGTGCTTACACTTTGCTTTTTTTTTTTAAATTACTATTTAGAACAAGTGTTCAACATCAACATTTAAGAGTCTAAGACAATTTATAATGCATAAAAGGCCATGTAATCTGCATGAACAAAGACAGAAGACAATCCTGTAGAAAAATAATTGAGTTCTTTATGACAGATGAACTATTATAATACAGATAATTGCAAAACATGACTTCTATAGTATTGCATGTCTGACTACATATCATACTTGTTAGTTACTGTTTATTGATTGTATAAATATTAGCATAATTATAATCAATACAATAAATTTATTAAAATGGCATGATAGTAAAAAGTTCTAATATGAGAGAATATTTTCTCTGTCAGCCAATCTGGAAAGGAGAACACTGCTGAAAAATGTGATGTCTCTGGAGAAAGATTACCACAAGATTTCCGTCTGTGCATGGGGTCTTGTGTTTAAATACAAGGCTTTAAATTCACAATCTAAACTTTAAAAAGGGGAAAAGATTCCATGAATAGGGCCACCATTCAACAACCTGCTCAAATATGCACCTCGCTCTAAACACGAGTAGCCCATTGCATACGAATACCTAAGACGCGTGGTGAGTCAGAATTAGAACTAGAATTTACTTCTACAAAAGCAGAAATTTTTTATCTATATATCTGTAACATTTAAAAGATGTCTGGGAATGGTTTTGTTTTGTTTTTTGAATTAACAATTTGCTGCTTGGATGAAAACTAGTGTAAACATTTTCAAAAGGGTCCTCTAAATTTGCATACAGTCATTTCTGTGTGCAAGTAACAGACTTTGGATGCACCAGCAGGACTTTTGCACATCCATCAGGAGAGTTGAGATTAAGGTACAAGCAGCAATGAAACAGATGAGAATAGAAGACAAAGTGGTGCAGTAAAAAGTTAAATAAACTGTAATATAGCAATCAATAGATTAACAGCAGCTAAATTATGTAGAAATATACAGGACTGTTAACAAATGGGATTTGTATTCTTAATCTGGAAAAATTTGTATAAAAATGGAACCTTCTTACTAAACGTACTTGCTCTCTGATTGCTCAGAGAAATGTCTGCTGACTTAAATGACACAATAAGGTTTTACAACTCTTCAGCATGGAGAGCTTTAAAACAAATAGAAATTAAACACACGAGTTCCAGTGGAAGTAGTTTTATCTATTTATTTTCAAAGCATCTATTCCTTTCCATTATGTGCAACTCAGAGATTGCAGCGTTTGTGCATAGTAATGAGAGAGAAACTGACTAGACTATTTTCACTGATCAGTGACAAAAAGACAAATGATGTTAACAATGATAAGCAAATTCCACTTTTAAAATGTCTTCATTTTTAATAATCTACAGTGTTATTTGTAACATAGATAAGGAAATTGTCCTTTAAAATGATTAACCTGATTAACTTCAGCCTGTTTTACAAAAAGCAGACTTCATCATCTGTTTAAAGTATCTGTTTAGATTTACAAAAACACATTTGCAAACCCTCAGAGCTATACAAGATTTCAAAACATAAGAATGAAAATTCTATACAGATAAAGACACTCAGCCAGTCCACCTGCTTTAAAATGGAGGTTACTCACTTATAACTTGAACTTTTTTTGAGATATGTGATCCCTATCTGCACTCCACATGTGGGTACACATTCGCTCCATGCACCTGAGACCAGATTTGTAGCAAGCAGTGTCCATTGGTGTATGACTGTGCAGCTGCTCTTGTGCTCTGATCTGAGGGCATAAATGGCAGTACAGACCAATACCTCTCCAGTTCCTCTTCTTACCACAAATCAGACAAAATCTGCAGCAGAGGGGCAGGAGGGTGGGTAAGGGAATAGAGATAGTGACCACACGCCTCAAAGAATCTCCAGTTACAGGTGAGTAACCTACATTTCTTCTTCAAATCCTGGTCCTTATATGCATTCCACACATGGGTGATTAGTAAGCAGTACTCAGAGGAGGGTGCAAGGATGCAGTTGGCAAAGATAGCTGTAACACCACTGTCCCAACTGCTGCATCTGGAGAAGAAGCATGGACTAAGGCGTAATGTCTTGTGAAGATGTGGATGGAACTCCAGGTGGCCACCTTACAAATATCCAGAATAGGTACATCTCAAAGTGATGGTGCTGAAGTTGCCTGTATTCTAGTGGAATGGGCCTTATCCCTTCTGGGGAAGGGACATGAGGCAACTAATACCAAAAGAGTATAAATCCAGAAATACATTTAGAGCGTCTCTGATCAGATAATTCTCATCCCCATGCTTATTCAGCTCTAGCAACAAAAAGCCTGGGCATTTTTCTCACTGGTTTTGCCCTCTGCAGGTAAAAAGCCAGAGCTCATCTGATGTCAAGAGACCAAAAATCTCCCCCCTATTCCTCCAAATCACGAGGTTTGGGAAAGAAAACTGGTAAGTGAATAGGTTGATTCATATGGAAATCAGAGCTCATCTTAGGAATGAATTTCAGATGGAGATTAAAGAAACCTTCGTATGAAATATGATGTATGGTGGGACTGCCATCAGAGCTCCTAATTCACTAACCCTTCTAGCTGATGTAATAGTGACTAGGAAGGTGCCCTTCGTGGAGAAGAAGGACATGGAACAAGTAGCCAGCAATTCAAAGGAAGCTCTGGTAAATGTGGAAAGTGAAGTGCTATTGTTAAGTTGGCTTCATAACTGGTTGGCAGGCTCTAACTTGTTGGGTGAGGAAAAACTAGTATAGCCTTCAACTGGAGAATGAAAGATACTCATTGCTGCTAGCTGGACTCGTGGCAAGCTAACAGAAAGGCTTGACTTCTTGAGTTGAAGGATGTAGTCAAGAATAGTAGGAATACCCATGCCCCTAAGTAGAACTGGTTCTATTGTGCCCAGGTGGAGAAGGGTTTCTATTTTGCCAGATAGCATTTTCTGATGGGGTCTTTTCTGCTTCGATTGAGAATAAACTGGACATTCTCTGAACATGAACATTCTAGATCTAACACCCATCCAAATGGATCTAACACCTCACTAGGCTGTGAGGTGGAGGGGCTGGATTGGTCTTATCTTACTGTTCTCTTGGGTCAACACGTTCAGGAAGGCTTGGATGCTGACAAGAGGTCGGACTGACATCAGCAGAAGGTCTGGAAACAAGTATTATCTTGGCCAGTTGTGTGCAATGAGAAGGACTCGAACTTTGTCATGACAAATGTTTCTCAGTACCAATAGTAGTAGTGGAATGGGAGGAAAGGTCCGTCCAGGATAGAAGAGCATCAATCTTGGAGTCCTTGCCCAGAGCTGCTCTGGAGCAATATAGATTGAATTTCTTGTTTGTCTGGACGGCAAACAGGTCCCAGGATGGCATTCACCACTGGATGACTATCATGTTCAGGATTGAATTGTGTAACTCCCATTCATGGTCTGGGGAGAAATGTTTGCTGAAACTGTCCACCAGAGAATTCTGTGTACCTGATAGCTACGTTCCCACAAGTGTTATGTAGTTCCAGATGTACCAGTTCCATAAGTTGATTGCCTGTACACACAAGAGAAGGGATCTTGCTCAACCCTGTTTACTTATATAGAAGACAGTCATCACGTTGTCTGACATTATCTGGACATGGCAGGACTGAATAAGTGAAGGAATGCATTGCAGGCTAGGCGGACTATGTTCAGCTCTAGAAGGCTGATACGCATCATGGCTTCTTCTTCAAATAGTGTCCCTATGGGTGCTTCACTATAGCTGTATTTGCACTCCTTTGCCTCTAATAAGAGATATTCGGTAGCAGTGTCCGTTCAGCCCACACATGTGCTCTTCCTCCCTCATAGTCTACCTCGAGGCTTCTTAGCCCTGCGCTGGCGGACCCCCCCTCAATTTCTTCTTGACCACCTAATGGAGCAAGCAGTTGTCCTTTCCTGATGTGCGTCATTACCATCAGTAGTACTTGTTTTTGTTTCTTTTGTTCTCCTTAATAATTAGTGCTTCCTTCATATCCGGTTAGGATTTAAAAAAAAAGGGAAGG
This sequence comes from Emydura macquarii macquarii, assembly GCF_026122565.2. Classification (NCBI taxonomy): domain Eukaryota; kingdom Metazoa; phylum Chordata; order Testudines; family Chelidae; genus Emydura; species Emydura macquarii. The sequence continues at coordinate 73,512 of NW_027133625.1, read as the reverse complement.
AAAAAAAGGAGAAAGAAGAACTATTTTAGTTTACAGTTCCCGCCCTGTCTGGGAGGATTCCCCTTCAGGGGTGTTTAGAAGACTCTCTAAATTCTTTCAGTTTAAAAAAAAAAAAAGGACTCCCCCTGTAAAGGCTCCCAAAAAAAAAAAAAAAGAGCTCCAAGCCCCCAAACCAAGTCATTGGCCAACCAGAGGGGTTCCCCAATGTGGCCACCTTGGTACCAGGGACACCCACCCGAAGCATGGAACCTAGAATGGGGCTTCTGCTATCAGCTCTGTGGCACTGCACGCTTAGAGAAGCTAGGGGCTCAGGCTCTGACGCAGGGGTACCACCCCCTGAAGAGAAAGACAATTACCGTGCCATTGCTAAAAGAGCGACACCGAGAAAACCGTCAGTACTAGGTGCGACAAAGCTCCCATCCAGGTAGTACTCTGCACCTTCTCAATCACCAGTACCAACGATGTACCATGGACACTCCTCCACGGTACCGAGTGAGTCCACGGTACCACATGAGTTCCGGTACTCTGAAGACCTGATGGTTGGGGAAGAATCGCAATCCCCATTACTCAGTACTGGGGCCCCGGTACTGAGCACATCCCAGCACCCAGAATCGCTCTCAGCACTAGGCTGTGTACCACCAAGACCCTTATCCAGTGATGATTCTGACAGTGATCAGGAGGATGTCATTTCCCTGGCCTCTCACTGTGGCCTGCCGTCACAGTACAAGGGACCTCCTCAATTCCATCAAGCCAATCCATGATCGTGATATGGGCCCCCTTGGGCACCCCCACCACCCAGGTCCTTCCCCCTTGGGTGATGTACATATCCCACACATTGCGGCCATCCAATGTTTCTCAAAGAGAATCCACTAGATGGTCTTCTACAGCCTGGCTGTCCAGAGCCCCTGAACCAGGGGAGGAGAAAGCTTTTGCAGAACAGAAAGAAGGACTCCTCCAGCAAACTTCTCTTTGTCTCTATCAGATGAGGCTGTAATGTCCCCTTCCTCCCCATTACTAGGTGATGATTTTAAGAACTTTCAGGATCTTACCAAGAGCATGGCAGATGATCTGCAGATTCCCCTACAGGAGGCAGATGCACATCACAAACTGGTGGATATTCTGCACACGTCCTCCTCGTCCAGAATTGCCCTCCCAAATAATGAGGTGATTCTAGATCCTGCCAAAGTCATCTGGCAGACACCAGCCTCCATTGCACTAACCTGCAAGAGAGCCAACAAAAAATACTACATTCCTCCCAAAGAGGCAGACTTCCTGTTTCCACATCCATAGCCCAACTCCATCAGAGCGGATGCGATTAATGCATGAGGCAAGCAACATCGTGCCAAGTTGACCCCATATGATTGGGATTGGAAAAGGCTGTATCTCTATAGGAGGAAGGCATATTCGTTGGCTACACTGCAGTTTAGAGTCACAAACTACCAAGCTGTCATAGACAAATATGATTTCATTAATTATGGGAAACTGAATACGTTTCTGGAACATTTACCAGAGAGACAAAAGGAGCAGTTTCAGGCCATTGTCAGAGAGGATCAGTTAGTAACCAGAACAGCGCTACAGCTGACACTCTATGCAGCTGATACGGCAGCCCTCTTGGTCTCCACGGGGTAATGAGGTGGGCTTCTTGGCTATACCTTTTTGGGTTGCCCAAAGAGCTGCAAAAGATCTTCAGTTTGAAGGGCCCAATCTCTTTGTGGAGAAAATAAACTCTTCTCTCCACATCTTGAAGGATTCCTAGGCCAAATTACACTTCCTGGGAATCGACACTGCAGGACAGAAGAGAAGATGTAGTTCTCAGCTACAGCACAAGTCACAACCTCCTTAATACCCACCGTCTCAGCACTATTAGGAGCCACAGCATAAAAGGTCCAGGGTTCAAAAGCGGAAGCAGTCAGCATTCCAATCCAGGACCTCTCTGACCACCTCTTCTAAGCACTTTTGATGGGTTAGTCGAGGGCCTGAACACTTATCTTGCAACATCAGCTGCCTTCTACACACTTTTGGAAGTCACCTGGCCCTCTTTCACAGCAATTGGGAGAATATCACCAACAGATGGGTCCTGGAGATTATTTCGAAGGGTTACACCATTCAAATCACATCCCTTCAGATCTAAGGGCATTAAACAAATACATGACGGTGCAGAAGTTCAAGGTGGTCATGCTAGCAGCCGTTATTCCAGCTCTAGAGCAAGGAGATTGGTTTTCTGCCCTCAACCTACAAGATGCCTACTTCTATATCCCACGTGCATTTGCTCCAGTTTTGCCCACCAAACCAGAAGCCATGACTTGCTGGAAACTATTATCTTGGTATTCATGTTGTCTCTGTCTTGTGAATAAACAGAATGGAGCCAAGCCTGCAAATAGTGAAGTTGGAGTCTGGTAAACGGCATGTAATGTAAATAGACCACATGGCCTAGTACAGAAAGATAGACTCTGGCTGTGGTTTGAGAATGACTTTTATCTTCAAGTTGTTCATGGCATGGAACTTCTCCATAGGGAAATATGCCCTTGCTGAAACTGAATCTAGGGTTGCCCTTATAAAGTCTATAGTCCTTGTGAGAATCAAAGTGGACTATTCTTCATTTACACAGACTCCCAAGGATGCCAGGAGACTAAGTAAGAATATGGCTGCTGACTGGTTCTGCCCTTTGGCAACCAATTGTTCCAGTATGGGAAGATGATGTACCCATTTCATCTCACTTGGGCTGCCACCACTGAGAAGACTTTCATGAAGACTCTGGTTGCTTTGGCTAGTTCGAATGGAAGAACTCTGAACAGGTAGTGTTCCAGTCCTACCAGAAACCTGAGGAACCTTCTGTGGGACGGATGAATATCCACATGAAAGTAGCACCTTTTATGTCGAGAGCTACCAACCCTGTGCCCTCCTCTAAGAAAGGGATAATTGATGCCAGCATAATCACTCTGAATTCTGACTTGCGAATAAAAAAGATTTAACTGATGAAGATAGAGTATGGGCCTCCAGCCTCTGTTTTTCTCGGGAACTATGAAGTATAGGAGGTAGAACCTCTTTCCCTCAAAGCTGAGGAGGTACTTGTCCTATAGCTGCTCTCTGGAAGACAGAACCCACCTCCTGATGGAGAATCTTGTGACCGTGGTCCCTGAAGACGGGTTGGGAAAGAGTGTAGTGAAGGGGAGGGCAAAGGAACTCTCTAGTGTAGCTGAAGTGGATGATCTTTAGTACCCACTTGTCTGTTATTGACTTCCAGTTGTGTGCAAAGAGGGCAAGATGGACATCAAATGTTTGGGGGGCAATATGTAATGGCATTAATAGAGGTATGCAGTTCTTGTGTGTCCCATCAAAAAAAAACCCAGGTAGTGGATGGGGTTGGACAATGGGAGGTGAAGTTTAAAAAGCTATACATCTGGGGTTTTGCACTCTCTGTCATTTACTTTGAGGTCTGTAAGCATGCTGGTGATAAAACACCAGGAGGGGGAAGGGTCTGGGTCTATAAGTTTGTTATCGTGTTTCCTCTTTGGGGCCAGGGTGTAAATGCCCAGGGAGTGGAAGGTTGTCCTATAGTCCTTTATGGAATGAAGTGACTCATCCATCTTCTCACGGAAGAGATTGGACTCAAAGGGTAAATTCTTGATGGTATTCTGGACTTCCCTGAGGAGCCCTGAAGAGTGAAGCTATGATCTGCAATTCATGACAATGGCCATGGCAATGACTCTAGATGCAGTCAGTATTGGCAGTATCCGCTGATGCCTGTAATGATGTCTTAGCCACCAGCTAGACTCCATCAATGAGGGCTTAGAATTGAGCTTTGTCCTCCTGGGGAAGTTTATCTTTGTATTCCACAAATTTACTGTAATTTGTGACGTATTTTGCTAACAGTGATTCTAAATTGAAGGATGGTAGATAAGAATATTTTTTCATCCCAGAACATCTAGTTGTTTATCACCCTTGTCATATGGAGCTGACCTAGGATGCTGTACTCTCGTTCACTCTGTCACCGCCTGCACCACCAAGAAATTTGGTGGTGGGCAGGTAATCAGGAATTCTGCCCCTTTTGCTGGGACGAAGTAGCAAGGATGCTTTTCCACCCTTTTTGGTATAGGAGGCAAGCCGGTGCCACACTGTCCTAGCAGGTTTCATAATGGCTTCATTCACTGGGAGAGTCACCCTGCTAGGGCCAGAGGGTTGAAAAACGTCCAAGAATCTGTTGGGTGTGTCATGGACCTTCTCAAGAGGGATCTGGAGCTCAGTCGTGACCCTTTGTAAAAGATCCTGGTATCTTCTGCGGTCATCAGGCAGCAATGGAGATGATGAAGCAATTGCCTCATCCTGTGAAGAGTATGACACACCCATTGGGACCATCTGAACCTTTGGATCCAGTTTGACTTCCTCCTTCACGTATTCCAATAGAAGCTGTTGGTACCAGCTATGGCAAGTTAGTCGGTGTGATTTCTGCACAGATCTCAGGCGTCTAGTGTAGGGATCCCATAGCCCCCAGTAGGCTAATGTAATGTGTCAAGTGGATGGAGGGACCCCCAAGGCACTGGAAACCATCAGTCCCTGTGATATTTGTGTCTGATAGGAGGGCAGCTCCAAGATCTCCTAAATATTCTGTCCAGGTTAGTCTCTCTCCAAGAAAGTGAAGTCTCATCAGATTCCTCCAATAAGAAATTAGGTTCATGTTCTGCCAGGGATACTGGAGGAGGAATGCTCTAACTTGTAGACATAGTGGAGGAGAGTCTCTTTCTTCAAAGTAATCTCCTCCAGTGTAGAGATATCTCTGATGAGGACTGGACCAAATAAGAAAAGAGACTGTGGATATGGTAAGGCAAAAATATCCTCTAGGGAGGCAAAAGTCTCAGTTTAATCCAGAGTTCAGGGAGTACCAGAGATTGGTAGCAACAGATCTGGGATGTTGAAGGGTGGAACTGTCATTGGCTGAGGTGGTACCATGAAAGAGAAGTCCAGAGTGGAACTTGCAGATGAAGCCATCAGATGTCACTCCTTTGGTCTATGAGTTGAAGCTGGAGCTGGTACCAACAGATCCTGCCCCTTTCATGCCTTCCCTTCTTGAATGAAAGATTTAAGCAAACTTAAGTCCATAAAACCCATGTGTGAGGACTCGCCTGACTTGAGCTGAGTTGGGGAGATATCTTTGCTTTTAGAGGCAGATCTGGAAGGGAATCTGTCCTTGTGTCTAAGGCCATGCCCCTAACTCCCATGAAAGGGATTTTTAGGATTAACGGACCCCACCTTGACCCTGAAGTTCATGCTCAAAGGGGCATACTCACAATCTGAGGCTGCCGTGCCTGGGGGTTTCCCTGGCCTGTGGCCTCATGGTCTTCTCCATGAGATGTTTCTTCAAACGTAGCTCCCATCCCTCACGGGTTCGAGGAGGGAAGGAGTGGCAAATGCTATACTTGCCGGTGATGTAAGCTTCTGTGAGAACATAAAGGCAGTGATGATGTTTGTCACTGATGGAGAATGAATGGGGGCAGGAGACACAGTTCTTAAACCTTGAGACTCTGGGCATAGTCCCTCTCTGTGAGGAAAACTTCCCAGAGCAGGAGAACTAAACTAACTATGAACATATAAAAGGACTGCTAAGACTATAAAAGACTATAAAAACTATATAACCATGTACAATATCTATATTACAGATTCAAAAAGAACAAGTATCGCTAAGGACACAGAATTCCAACTCAGGCCAGGCACTGTTAAGGAACTGGAGAAGGGTTTGTTTGCACCACCATTTATGCCCCTGGATCAGAGCATGAAGAGAGCAACTGCACTGACATGGACCAACAACAGACACTGCTTGCTACAAATCTCCAGTCTTAGGTGCATAGAGCACAGGCATACCCACGTGTGAAATACACATAAGCCCCAACACTTGAAGAAATAGAACATAATACCCTACAGTCATCAGCACATAATGTGCACATTTAAAATAAAGCCCACACTAATGAATATGACCTTATGATGAATTATCTCAAATGTCTTAGTTGGCAAGTCCTGGAAAAGTCTGGAAAAATATATTTGCCTTGTAGCATACCTGGAAGGTTAACAAGTCAATCTCCATCACATCAAAGGGGGAAACAAGTTCCAGAGTAGAGAAACTAATGGAATTCACCCTGCCAGCAGCAATTTCTCTTTTAAAAGAGGGAGCTGACAGCTTATTCACTTCCACTGATCATGACCATCCAGAGAGGGAGAAGTAATCTTTAGGGTAATCATGGACCAAAGCACATAACACTTTATAGGTCAAACACCTTAAATTCCACCAGAAAAATAAACCAAAAGCCAATGAGCTCATTGTGACGGTGTAATTTATTATCTGCGTGAAAACATGGTTCAGCAATGGGAAACCACATTATGTACCAGCTAAAGCTTCTGAGTAGAGCCCAATCTAAGGGTGACAAAACCATGGATAACTGTAATGAGGTCCATAAGAGGTCACACTCTTCTCATTACATGTGGATGGAATGAAGTAATCCTGACCACTGCTACATTTAGGCATCCAGAAGAAGCTAGGATTCTAATAAGGCCCCCAAATTATGAATCCCCAGCACTGCCACAGACACAAGGCCCACGAAAGCAGCACAGCTGACCCACCGCTGGGTGTAGGGGAGTAACAGAGACAACACACGAAAAGGTCCAAAATCCAATTTGAGGCCATGTGGCTTCATACTGTGCACAGACCTGCCTCCCTCCCGTGCTGCATTACACAGCCACTGTAGAGATCTCACTGATAGCATACTGGAAGTATAGAGTGCTCCTGCTCAGGCGTTCACTGGTCTGGCCTCCAACACAGTGAAACACTGCACTTCTGATGGTTTAGGCTCACATGCACCCACATAAGTGCACTCGGGTTTGGTCCTGAATTAGAGTTCCTGAAAATTTAGCAAAATGAATTACTAACAGCACAAACTTGGTAAGTATTCTAAAGAGTGGATACATTGAGAGCCAGCATGGTGGTTCAGCAGCTCCACATAAATAGATTCTAACTGGTTGGAAACCAACTTAATGCCTGGAAGTTGGGATTTTCTTAAACTGATTTCTAATGTATTCAATAGACACGTATTCCAGATGCTAATAGGTTAAACTGTTTTTACAAATGTACATATATGTTTACATAAAAACAAAGGTAAAGTTTATGTTTTATAAGTTTCTGAAAAGGCCAAGTCAATATCAACATTATGAACAGCTCTATCATTACAATTTACTGGCTGAGGAATATCAGTTGAAGAATTGCTTAAATCTGTATTATGGATGGCACTGCATGTAATTCAGCCATAAATCTTTCACATATGAGTTTGAATATGCACTGTGTGTGCATATGGCAAAGGACAAATATATTACATATTGTCATGTGAACAAGGTTCACGCAAACATATGGCTTAGAGAAATTGTAAAAAAAAACAGATTGTTCTTACCAAGTGTCAGAATTGACAAACAAATAATTACTAAATCCCAGGTTGTAAAAAAACAGCACAAAGAACTCTAAACACCACTCAGCCAGCAATTTAGTTATTTATACTCACTGAGTGACAGTATTATTCGGAAAATTTTCCAATCTTTTTTTAAAATGGCTCAGCTAAATCAACTTCAAAATCAGGTTAGAGCAATAGTGTACACCAGGTTTTAGGTAGTTTATGGTGGCCTGATCTGTTTTTACTGAACTGCTTTCAAGACCACTTCAAGTCTTGAAACTGGTTCTGTCAAAATGAGTCAGGCCTCTTTAGGCTGGGTCAACAACCTGGCTCTAACAAGTTTTAAAATTGGTTTAACTGAATAAGTTTTGTGTTAGGAAACTCTCCCAGTGTACATGGGCCCAAAATCTTAAAAACATGCCTCTTTAGCACATCAAGCAGTGGAATATTAGACTAAGCAGAAAAGCCTTGTGTATGCTAGAGAAATCTGTCATTCCAAGAACTTGTTTTACCACTGGAATGCTGGTTAAACACTTCAGGTTCACATACAAAAGTACTCCAACTAGTTTACATGCATTCTTGAGCAGGTTTAAGAACTAGTTCCAATGGTTTCAGTTTGAACCATTTTAGTGCCAGTGTCATCAATGTGAACTAGCTGAAATAGTTCAACTAGTTTCTCCCACTGTCCCAACATACAACGGTGGCTTTTTGAAATGTCCTGAAATCTACTGCTTTTGGGAACTCTTCTGGGAACTGCGAGACACCTCTGGGATACAGGAGGACTCAGAGTGCATTGCAAACAAAATGTTTTAGAACAGCACTAATGAGGGCAAGAGACACAAACTGCAATGGGTTTTAAATTAAAGATTAAATTAAACCTTTTGTGCTTAAACCAGTTCTAACCAAATGGTTCAATTTTCTAGTGAAGACACAACCTTAAAGTGCACTTGAACGACCAAATTCTGCCTTTGTTTGCATGCAAAGCACCCATATGTTTTGGTACAGAAAAGTTTTCTTTAAAGAGGATGGAGTTATTGCCAACAATGTGGATGAACAAAGAACTCAAAATGTAGCTCAGGGAAAACAATACTATACAACTATTGAACTCTGGATAGTAGTACTCTATTTGTAAAGTTAATTCCTGTCCCTCCTCATAGGTTTTAGCCAATTTTTTCCACACTTAAAGCCTGCCCCAATCCTATATAATGAAATGAGATTCACTAAGAGGGACTGAGTTTGGCACTAGTACAGCAATGTGAACTTGGTCATTGCAGATATGCAGTATGTTTATTCCTTATTAAATATAACTTCATCTAATCTTTTTAAAATGCAAGCCACCTTGAGAAATCATTCCTGGAAAGTTTACCCTGTAATGACATAGGGACCAACCCTAACCCTGTTAAGTCAGTAGGAGTTCTGCATGTTGCAGGATCAGGCCCTTTCTTCACTGAACCACTGTGCCGGCTCCTGGAGTTAACATCTTTTTAATTACTACAGTTATCTTTCTGTCTAGCAACTAATATTTTACACCTGGTCACATTATGTATTGTGCTAAGGGTTTTGCTGTAAACTGCCCTTCTCTCTCATGTGTTATCTGCCTAAAGATAGGCATGTGCTCAAGGGCCTTAATCCCTATTAAACTCTATAACACTTTTCTTTAAAGGCAAGGTATCAAATATATCCTATTTATGGCTCTAATAATATTTTTACAGGCTAATTAAAGTTATTTTGTGCCAATGAAAATATAAAATTATATCTTTTTAAAGTCTTCTGTAAGTAAAATGAAAGCATCAGTCAATGTTAATAAGAAATGGTTCTAGAGAAACCAATTCAGTTGTGGCCTAGACACAATTTAGCAGATATTAAAAGTAGATTAATTGCAAGGTAAGATAATACAAACTAAACTGTGCATTTCAAAGCATGACATTCTGCTTTTTTCCATATTTATCCAGACAGAAAGAATCCTGATTTTTTTTTTCCCTCCCAATAAATATTTCCAAAGAATATTTTTACAGTGAATCCCAAGTCTAACTCAAATGACATAATATGCTTCAAATATATATCAATACATATATATAGCACATTTTATGTAGATGTACCATTTTTTGCTCACTAAGGCCCCAATTGTGCTAGTTGTTCTGTGTGTGTGGAGTATGAGCCAAAATCCATAGACGTCAGAAGGAGTCTTTCCATTGACTTCAGTGGGTTTTGGATCAGGCCTTAAACACATACGTAAGATCTCCTCTGGGCTCCTGGACCTAAATTCTGCAGCAAGATCTGTGGAGTGTGTGTTACTCTGGCACAGCGGACAGGAAAAGCTATGGCTGCTTAATTTAATTTAGAGGTGGAGTGTAGTGGATCATATATGAAAATCAGTCATACAACAGCTCCGTGTTATTTACTTTAATAGTACTATCAGTTTTAATCTCTCCCCACATTGGCAGTGTGCTGTAGCAGACTTCTGCATTGTCATGCATCTGCATGGCTGAAGCTATCTGGAAAGAAGCTGAAGGTTTTGGCAACTGGATGAGGATGAGCTGGAGCTCTTGTATTTGGAAAGGTATAGGAGAGGATGGGTTTGAAGCATAAGCACATTGGCTGGATAAATCTTCTAAAATGATCAACAATGAAAAACTTAGCAATGTTGACATTAAAATTGTTATCCTTTATCTTCAGTATATACACCCCCACTGAAATGAGTAGTGCTGTTCATATCTCTTGAGCTAATGTTTCAGACTGTCTGCAGGCTCAGGAACACAACCCAGCATCGATTAATGTTTGGTTCACATTTTCAAGCTTTTCTTCACAACCAGACAACTGGACTTTCTTTTTAAAAAAAAAAGAAAAAGTTTTTAGCTTGGAGCACAATTCTGCAACAAGGAGTGGATTCAGTGGCAAATTCTGCAGCCATAGACTCATGTAATACACAAAGCTCTGACAATACTGCAACACTAAACTGGAACTACCTCTGGGATTTGGGGGCAACAACAAACCATGGTTAACAGTGTCAGTCTGTGAGGGAGGTCTTGCCCCCTCACTGTTGCACCAATATAAGCAGGCTCAAAGCAGGGAATTAGCTATCTCTGGTGCCCAAGTCTTCAGGCACGGCAGGGCAACCAAGCAGTCTATGGCCCCAGGTCCTCAGGGCATCTAAGCAATCTGGGGCTCACAGACAGGGGTGAGTACCCAACACAGTCTTAGGGGCTCACAAGCAGTGAAGAGTGCCAATGCAATCTAAGGGCTTATAAGCAGAGGTTGAGCACCATCAGGCCTCCTGGCCTATGACGAGATAGCTGCCACCCCAAACGTGGGATCGGCAGCAAGGGAGGTGGGAGGGGGAACCTAGCCCCACCCTACCCCAGTGGGTCCCAGCCTAGGGCCCTCATAGTGGCAGAGTGTTCTGCCACTGGGTCAGCGGGGCTCCAGCCAAAATGCACCAGTGTGATATCAGGCCACCGCACAACCAGACTATTGTCTAGTTCCCCTGGGCTACTTCCTACATCTGCTCCCTGGAGTACCTGGGCTTTGGGGTTGTTGTCCATCTCCCTGGGGTAAACAGCAAGGGGTAACCTCAATAGCTCCTCAGCATCCCAGGCAGCTGGCAGTTCTGGCAGCTCCTCCAGGTCCCAGACAGCAGGCAGCTCCAACAGCTCCTCTGGGTCCCCGGCGCCAGGCAGCTCCAGTAGTTCTTCCAGGTCCTCAGCACTGCAGTGGTTGGGCATGGGCAGCAATGGTGGGGGAGAGACGTCCTCCTTCGGCAGCTCCCCCACAAATGAGCTAGAGAGCCCAACTGTTATATTTCCCGCCCTTCTGCTTCCAGAGTGGTGGCTCAGGCCTTCCCAGCTCCGTCCAACAGGGGTGGATGGTGGTCCCTCCTTGTCAGTCTCAGAGGGAGGCCATGCCCCCTCACTATACCCATTCAAAGATAAATACACCATTAACTGACTGGTAATCAATTCATCTACCTTTAGAAGGATGAAAGTCTAAATAGGCTCCACCAAGACAATAATGTTACATGGGGTGACCACATATCCCTTATTTTAAGGGACCACCCCTTATTTCACTGACCCATCCCTTTTTTTTAATGATATGTTGAAATGTATTACAATTGACCATAAGTACCATTTTAAACATTACTTTGAAGTTTAAATTGCATTGTATACTTAAGGTCAGTAGAAATGTACACTTTAGTAAGAAATACATAATATGTAAATGTTTCCCTAAAATGTCCCTTAAAATAGAGCATTGTCCCTTATTTTCAATGTAGTTTTCCCTTATTTCCATCCAACAAATGTGGTCACCCTAATGTTGCGTGAAAGAAACAAAGCTTTTACAACAGTTTTTGTAGTACGGTACTGATCTATTTAACAAATGACCAGGGCTTGGAATATCCACTTGCCCATTTAGTGAGCAGAAAGCTTTTCCTGGTCAATGTATGTGTGTGTTTGATTGGTGAGGTGTGTGTGTGTGTGTGTGTGTGTGTGTGGGGGGGGGGGGGGGGGGGAGGGGAGTTAAGCCATCAATTTCTGCATAATTTTATGTTTTGGGGGTAGTTTTTTAAGTTTTCTGTTCCTTGCAAAGATAACATTCTAGTGTGAACAGAAACAGTGTGGAATTCCTGAGTTTGCAGACTGCTCCAATGTTTATTGCCACCCAATACCGCCATGAGTTATTGAGTTTCACCCTGCTTTTGCTCAGGAAAGCTTTGAGCAACAGTAGAGATGGGCACTGGAGCTAACCCTGTCGGAGGATGACTCAAAAATAGAAACTGTAGGAAAGGATAGCGTAGAAGCTTATCCATTCTCTGACTTTTTACCAGAGACCACACTGGTGAAACCCCCTCATTTTTTTTATTAGCCTTAATAGGTTTAGTTTTCTAACAAGTAGGTAACTGGTATTTTTGCAAGCCCTGAAAAATGACCCTGACTAAATAAGAACAACCATATATACCATCCAGTTGATTATTTGGTTATAATGTAACCTCATGCTCCAACCACCTCACTGAATTACACTGTTGTCAAAAATTTTATCTTAAGATTTAAATATACCTGCTCTTAAGTAGAACAAGAAAACTTATGACTTTGGGAACATAGATGTGTTGTACTACAAAAACCTCCTGCAGAAGACAATTAAAGAAAAACCTAAATACCGATTACATTCAGTCTCCTGTGTATCATCCTTTTTAAGAAGGGTGACATCTGGTTTAGATCACTGTATACAATTTTACATTCCATAGTATTCAATGTATACTTCAGCTCTCACAAAATGGGACTACATTAAATACTACCTAACCTGGGCCCAGGTTCCAAACTCTGACTTGGGCCTTTTTCCTTCTGAAGTTTGAGGCTTGTCCATGCCATAGAAGAATATTTGTGTGAAACCAGAAACTAGTCCTACATCTTTTAGCAAACATAAATAAAGGGAAATATCTGCAATACCACAAATGTATAAATTCTTGGCCAGCTCAGCAAGTTGGCACCAGCATCCAGAAAGCTGGACTTGGAGCAAGTTGGGGACAGGTGAACACTAGCTGCATTGTGCAAGAGATGCACTTGACTCATTAGAGAGAAGGTTCCTGGAAGAAAGCCTCTACATTTTTTTCACAATCAGTTCACAGATGATTACCTCTGGTGGCTGACCTTAAGGGGGAAAAGAAGATAGTAATTCTGCCTTGTTTCCTAAATAACAGCGAAGTGCTGATACAGCAGCAAGGAAAAAGAATTGAAGCAAATATGTCTAGCAAAGTTATGAATTTAACCTCCCAGGCTCATCTCTTGAAAATTTTGTGCAGGTTTCCTTTGAGGATGAAGACTGAGAGGTCAGATATAGAGTGATCGCTTTGTGAAAAGTGTTCACCCACAGATGAGATAATGTTTTTGCCTTTTATCATTTTCTTGTGTGAGTTCCTTTGAGAGCGTAGTGATTGTCTGGTTTCACCCACACAGTTGTTGTCGGAGGATTTAGTGCACTGGACAAGGTACACCACATGTTGTGATAAGCATGCGTAGGACCCACGGATCTTGGAAGGTCTGTTGTGAGGGGTATTGATCACTGTAGCAGTGGAAGTATGTCTGCAAGTTTTGCATCTGTTGTTCTGCCAGGATCTTTGCACATCCTGATCGGTGGGGAGCTTGCTTCTGTTGATGAGCTTGGAGAGGTTTGGGGGTTATTTGAAGGCCAGAAGAGGGGGTTCAGGAAAGACTTCTTCCAGGATGGGGTCCCCATCAAATATGGGTTGTAGTTGTTTGCTAATACCTTGCATGGGTTCCAGTGTGGGATGGTAGGTGACAACTAAAGGTATAGAAGCATGCTGGGCACAAGCAGGAGTGACTAGAGCACTGCCGTAAGTTAGAAGTCGTTGCTAAGGGCTTGTCTATAGTTACCTCGGAGATTCGGCGGCAGTCGACCGGAGTTACGCAAACTATGCAAATAACTTGCGTAACTTCCGTCGACTTCTGTGCTTCTGTTCTGCGCGCCGTCTTCACCGCACTGCGCCGCTTGAGAAGGTGGTCTTAATACGTCGATTACTGGATCGACTGAGTGGGTTTTCACTGACCGCTCAGTCGATCCAGAGAAGTCGATCTGACGGCAGCAAATTTGTCAGTGAAGACATAGCTTAAGACTGTGGTAAATTAAAGCAGCCTCGTGGGGGCTGCAATGACTTTCAGAGCAGCCTAGAATATGGAAGGCATAAAAGTAGCTTGAAGCTATCTTTGCCCCACATCTCAGTGCTGTACCTTTACCCTACTGACACTAGAACACGGCACTATCTTGACTATACACAGAATGCTAGGCTCCTATTCGAACTATAGTGCAGTGCTCATTCCATTTGTGGTTTGCCCATCCGGGCAGCAGCTAAGAATCAACTCAGTTTTGTCTGTATAAATCTGTTTTCGTATAGTTGACTGCACATGCCTGGTTGGGAACCTGCAAGGTCTGACAACTCCAGATCAGTTGCTGGTTGTACGAACCTTATTTCCTGTCTCTTGAACAAGGCTTACATCCCTGCTCTGCCAAAAGAACCATGAAATGGAGATGGGGCAGTAGGGAAATTGTGGGGTTTTTCAGTAAATTCTCCCTTTGTGACTTCTTTTGAAGAAGAGGGTGAAGTGGGCCTAGTGGGCCTTTTGTTGTGTATCCATTTATCCAATAGCTAGAAACAAAGCACCATTCTTTTGTTGTTGTGAATAACTCATGTTGATTTTGAAAGTTTGAGATGTATATTAAATTTGTCACCTGCATAAAGGCAAATTCTGTTTAAGATATTCCCTGTTTGTATCTTTTACTCCTCCCTCGCCTCCATGCTGTTTGATATGGCTGTGAGTGGTTCTAGTGAAACAGTTAAAAGAAGTAGGAAAGAGGTCAACCCTGGTATATACCTAATAAGTATTAGGAATTTTGAGCAATAACTCCAATGACGTCTAGTACAATGAAAAAATACAGCTGAATGAAAAATGCATTTATACAGGATTTGTGAGATTATTTCCTCTTCGGTGCACTAAAAAATCCAATAGCATACATACAATCCCATGTTACCTATGTAATTCAGAGAGATGAACAGCAACGCCTCTTCAAGAACTATGCAAACTGTTGAAAATAAATGTACACATGCACACAAATATACGTACATAAGCATACAAACCGCTGGGAACAGCATTTACAAAAATAAGACTGTTAATGGGTTCGTATCTTCAAAGATTTTATTAAAGGCTCTCCCCTCCCCCACCACATCATAGCCTTTTACTCACTCATTGTGCACACTAACATGCTGGAACTTTTCTCTCCTCTTCCCCGCATAACACAGCTCCACAAATCCATCTGTTTTAAGTTTGGTTTTATTTGTTAAATTTGAAAAGTAGAAAATCCCAAATCTCCGTAAATTAGTCTGGTGCCTCGGGAAACTGAGGGCCTTGTCTGGCAAACCCTTGAGGGCAATGAGATTTCCATTGCAGGACCCTATTTGTTTAGATGCTGGTACACTTTAGGTTTAATTCCATTACTTTATATCTACACATTCTGGACATATGTCTTGAAACTCCAGGGCCTGATTCTGCCCTAAGTTAGATCACTGTAAGTAGGGAGGAACTCCACTAAAGTTGGTGTCGTTACACAGGTTTTATACCAGTGTAGGGAGAGCAGAATGACATCTCCATTCTTCTAGAAATTAACTTCATTATTTTAAACAATGTTCCCCCTAGGATGTGGGTTCAATCAACATGTACGCACACATACTATGCATAATCAGGCACAAGTAACACCGTAGCTCAGCTCACACAAGCTGTATATTTATCGACTGACAACACACATCCTGGAGCAAGTTGCTGCTTACAAATCAGCTCATGGCTTGAAACCTGCTTTAATTATCAGTGTTTCCCCACATCAAAATGCTAAGCAAGGACATTGTGTCTCTGGACTATTGCCAAGAGGAAGGGATCTAGAAAAAAGTGACTGTAACGCTCGAAAATCTGAGTGGCAACATAGACTACATAAACAATGCACAGTGCAGGGCTCTCAGCAAGCCTTTTAGTCTAAGAATGATAAAAGGTTTTTTGGGTTTTTTTACTAAAGAGAAAAGGCATTTTGTAACATTCAGTTTCGCTTAGCGGGCAATACTGAGTTGATGGTGAGGCAGGCCAAGTCAGATATAGAGATTAATTATGGACAGCGTCCATAAATGCTGAAAATAATATCCTCTCTTCTTTATGTCACAACACAAAGCTGCTGGGAGGTATATACCTTGCTTTGCTCATTACCCAGAAA
The DNA here is from genome assembly GCF_026122565.2 of Emydura macquarii macquarii. Taxonomy (NCBI): domain Eukaryota; kingdom Metazoa; phylum Chordata; order Testudines; family Chelidae; genus Emydura; species Emydura macquarii. The sequence goes on along the minus strand of NW_027133625.1, from coordinate 57,325 downwards.
AAACAGTGATCAGTGGGTGAAAGCAATAGAAACATTTAATTTATCCACATTAAATCCCTTCTCCTACCTACAATTAAGTGTAGAATAGGCAGATAAGTAGAATAATAGATGCATGTGTTTTTTTCCTGTTATCCTGGCCAGGTATAAAATCCTTTATATCCTATTACAAGTTAAATATTTAGGAACTGAGTATTTACTTCTAAGGGCCATCCATATACCGTGCAAATGTCACAGACAAACAGGAATTCCACCAGGGATCGAGGGCAGGATACAGCTACAGCTGTTGAAATAGCTCAGAGCCTTGTTTTCAAAGCAGGGTACCCTAAGATAGGCATTTAAATCTACAGCGAGGCACCTAACTTAACATCTGATTTTCTGAGATAAGTGCCTTCAACTCTCATTGGCTTTTGTGGGAGTTGTATGTGCCCAGCATCTCTAAAAATCAGGTGATTAGACCCTCTGACTTAGTTTATATAACTAACATTTTAGTTAATAGAAACAAATCATATCTGGGAGAAGAGCTTTTAAATATCAAAAACAGAAGTTTTTTCAATGATATTTTTGTATATGCCCAGATGAGCTTCTCTCTCTGCTAGGACCATCCTGCTTGTGATAATCCCTTCTGAGCACCTGAAGTTTTAGCCAACGCATGGTTTGAGCAAGTTGCATGTGGTGGGAACCTGAGTGTGTACAAGCAGAGTAAATCCTAGAGCAGCTCTAGCTTTCTGCCTGTGTTTAGAGCAGTGAAAGTCTTTAATATTTATAATGCTGGTAGTAGAACAGGGCAGTTGTGATGCTCCCTTGGAATGAACAACATTTGGTGGATCTCTCTGCCAAGAAATGACTCATTAATGCTCTGAGCAAGAACATGGAAGCTAAAAACCCTCCTCAGCTTTGTGAACATATCAGAGTCCCAAGCCACTCTTACACCTCTGAAGCCCCATCTATCAAAACCTTCAGCTTCTGCGACATAGTTATAGAGTCAACAGAGCAGACTCCAGCACAAAAAAACCTGAAAATTTAGGGACAGGGTAAAATAAAGTGAACATAATAGAAATACACAGAGATACTCTACTAATTCTATTATTCATTTTCAAATTTAATGAAATAAAACCCTAAACTTTCATTTGTTTAATATTTCCCTCAAACTGCTACAGAATTTCCTGTCTCCCAAACTGAGGCAGATTAAAGGGGGCCTTGCCACAGAATTTAGATTTACCTTGCCACAGGCTACGGAGAGCCTTGATTATAAAAGCAGTTCCATCTATTGCCATTTACATTTAACAGCATGAAACTGGTATTTCTTTGTGCCAAACAGGATGTGATCAGGTAGAAGATTGGAGCCACCCATCTGGGGTGGTAAGATAGGGAACAGGTTTTGCAATCACTTTTTCAAAAATTCTCTCACTTCATAAATATCCTGAGAAGTATCTGGTGATGGCAGGACAGAACTAGTAATGGGTCCAAATTTTAAACTTGAGCACTGAACGTTAAGACAGTTAAACCTATAGCCAAGCACCTGAAAAGTCTGTTTTAAGTGCCACACATTAGCATCTAAGTTTGAATATAGGTTTCAGTGCTAAATGCAAAAAAGAAACTAAATCTCTGCCTGCTTCTAGCCAACAAATAAAACATACTGAGTTCAGATTTCCCAGCAGAAATGGATCAAACCCATGTCTGACTTACACCAACCAGCATGAATAGTGTAAGAGCCTAACACCAGAGCACTTCCAATAGGATCAAGTCAGCTTTTTGAGTGCTGCTATAATAGGCTATGTTACCTTTACTTTAAGAATATTAGTAGTATATATAAAAAGATGTTTGAAGTTAGGTTTCTCAGCCCATTTTAGGCATCCAAAGAAGTGGCTTGCCTTATTTTCAACAGCACCCGCAGACTTCAGCTTAGCACATTTGAAAAATCAGGCAGGCCACTTATTTAGGTGCCTAAATATGGATTTAGAAGCCTGTGACAGAATGTACCCCTGTATCCACCCACTACTGTAATAATCTTTGTATAAAATATGCCTTGTGAGAGGTCATTTAAAAACTCATAATTTGCTGATCAATACGATCATGGCAAAATGCACATAGCGTTTTATCTGAAGTTATAAACATAAGCTGAGATCATGATTAAAAGTATGTTTTCCAGAGAAGTCTGGGGAGTGGCCAAACCGCATCCTGACAGATAAAGGGCAAGCTGCACCTCAGCCAGGTGTAAACAAGACTGATGGGTCATTACCTGCTAAGTGGCCATTCTTTAGCAGGAAAGGAAGCATGGGCAAAAAATCTACAATCTACATTTTAGCAAACATACAGACTGCCTGACAACTTGCTCTCAGGTGGAAATGCTTCTCAGAAGGGGACAAGACTATAAAAAGAAGCGGAAGACACCCAAAGTGATCCCTCCTCTCTCTCTCTGCCTATCAAGTCACTGCACCAGAAGAAACAAAAGAAATAGGGGTCCTGATCAGGGAAGTTTGGTCAGACTGCTAAGAGCATGTAGTGAGAAAAACTCTGCTTTGAATTTAACACAGTTTGATTAGTTAGACACCCGTTGCGGTTTACCTTTATTTTTCTTGTAACCATTTCTGACCTTTGTGCCTCATTACTTGCACTCACTTAAGAGCTCTCTCTTTGTAGTTAATAAACTTGTTTTATTGTTATATCTAATCCAGTGGGTTTGAACTGAAGTGTTTGGGAAACTCCATTTGGGGTAACAAGATGTGTGCATATCATTTTTATTTATAAAGTGATTGATTCTGTATAAGCTTGTATTGTCCAGGAGAGGGTTGGGCAGTACAGGACATACATTTCTGGGGGGAAATCTAGGAGTGGGAGCATGTTGGGGTCACCCTGCGGTCTAACCAAGAGTCCAGATGTGGCTGGCTGACTGCAGCACACACAGACATAGCTGGGAGCGATTTACATGCTGGAGGCTATGAACTGTCCAGACTGGAGGCTATCGCAGCAAAGCAGCATAAAGGGCTCCCCAGGTTAGAAGGCAGGGGTGACACAGCTACTCAGTCTGGACTGTACCCTTGGTATGTCACAGAGCCTAATTTGGATCGCCCACAAAACAAAAACAACTGAAACACAGTGGGCTTTAAACCCCCCAGAGGCCTTTGTCAGCCAGGAGGGGAGAGGACACACTCTTCCCCTCAGAGTAGCCCAGTTTGCACCAGCTAGGAGAGAAAAGGACACACCCTGCCTCTTTAGTAGCTCTTCCCCACTACTAACAACAGTTCTTATAGTCCTTCCAGGAATGCACAGTCATCCCCAACCAAGGCTTCCCCCCTAGCCAGCTCCTGCTGCTTGCACACTCCTAGGCCTTTTGCCTAACAGGTGCAGAGAGTCCTCTTCCAGATGTTTTCCTGACTCTAGGTCTCCTTCTCTGCCTAAGAGGTAGGAAGACTTATATGTGATTTCCTGTGGGACACATGACTACATAGGAACATGGGACTAGAAGTGACCTCCTGGGTCACCGAGTCCAGTCCCCTGAAATCCCCAGGCACCCCTATCATATAATCTGGTTTATAAATTTATCAAGCTCCATCTTAAAACTAGTTAGGTTATTTGCCTGCATCATTCCAATTGGTAGGTTGCTCCAGAACCTCGCCTTTCTGATGGTTAGAAACCTTCTTCCAGTTTCCAATCTAAATTTGTTCCTAGCCCTTTTATACTCACTTATTCTTGTGCCAACATTGTCCTTTAGCTTAAATAGCTCTTCTCCCTTCCTGATGTTTACCCCTCCCAATTAATTTATAGTGAACAATTACATCTCATTTAGGGAGCAGGCATGTGACCGGCAACTACACCTCCCAGCTTTAAAAGATCCATGGGCCAGAGCAGACGAACTGGGACACATGCATGCAGCCCAAGGCCCAGTCCCCCCTCCTGCGCATCCATTTTTAATAAATGTGGCCATTGACTGTAGGGTGCATTTCTGGGTTGCATCCTGTGTATGGAGTAACTGTGATGATCCGATCTTCACAGTGCCATGCTATTGGTTACAGTGACGTATGTACATGTATGGAAAAAAATAACTATCATTGACAACTGAAAACAAAATAACCAACTCCTTGAAAGACTCCTATTGCTGTCGAGCAGGGCTTGGTCTCCACATATACAAATATATACCTACAAAATTCAGTTTAATCTATTAAAAAATACCTAATTAAAAAAATACAACAAAACCTTCCATTCTTATGAACATCACAGTGTTCTGTTACAAGAAAATGCTGATTTAACTGGACTAAAAGTGTTGGAAAAACTGCTCCAATTAAAACTGCTATGAAGAGATAGCATTATGCTTTTCACTAGCATTGTTTATTATCTGCTAAGCTAAATATTCACATTTAGCACTATTTTTGGAACCTAAACTGCATATTTTACAACACAGCAGGCCCAGTTCTGCTCACAGCTATGCATGCATAACTCCCAATGAATTCCCAATGAAATTGAGAGTGGATTTGGATAACCAGTGAAGAAGGCCATCCATCCACCCATTGTCTTTCTGCACCAAAAAAAGTTTGAAGGTAAAGCCTCACCGTTCAGAAAAGGATTATTACTTGTGCAATATGTTGAGGCCCTAGTTCATGCCACAAAAGGACAGACATTAAACTGAAAGTTGAAACTTAAGTTGATCCCTTTGGATCCACTCTGTAAATAGATTTTAAGTAAAGGCACTGTGGAATTCCAGGTTTATTGTCCATTGTGGATTCTGTGCTCAATATACAATTTTAAAAAATGCTTTTCTAATTGCCAGCCCTGAAAACTCAACCTCACTAATAAAGGATTTGCAGGCCAAATTAGACCTTTTATTACATGTATGAAATCTCCTGGTCTTCACATTATGCCCCGAGTGACTCCTGGGTAAACTCACTGCACTGTGTAGTTTCCACTGATGTAACTGATTGGGATTTAGGAAACAGTTCTGTTGATGATGCACAAAACTAGACTAGACTTCAGATTTGTATAGGTTTTTAGAGCCTGGATTCACAAAGGAACTTAGGCACCATAACACAGAACTTTTAGGCATGTAGAAAAATCACAGGAACAACGTGATCCACAAAGCCGAGACAGGTGCCCAGGCTACCTATACAATGAATGGAGAGAGACAGGCACCTTAGGATGCAATCAACAAAAGTCAGCACACAAGACGGCGCCTAAGCTAGCCAATGGGAGATGCTGACAATCGAGGTGTGTGCGAAGCCCTGCCCCTCTCTCAGAGACAGGAACCTGAGTCGAAGGGAGGGGCGGGAGGGCTGAATGGAGGTGGCTATCTCTGGTTAGCGAATCTGCCACCTACAGGCTTGCATGCTGAAGACACTTCTTGCAGGATGAGAATGAGTTAGGTGCCTGCCTCCCTCCACACGCAATGTCAAACGAGGAGGAGGTGCCCACCGTATAGCCTTTCAAGGGGAGCAGTGGGGGCAAAAAACCTAGCTGGCTTCAAGACTGAGCTTGATAAGTTTATGGAGGGGATGGCATGACGGGACAGCCTAATTTGGCAATTAAATGATTTTTGACTACTAGCGTTAAATATGCCCAATGGCCTGTGATGGGATGGGTTGTGAGAGACTACAGAGAATTCTTTCTTGGGTATCTGGCTGGTGAGTCTCTCCCACATGCTCAGGGATTAGCTAATTGCCATATTTGGGGTTGGGAGGGAATTTTCCCCCAGAGCAGATTGGCAGAGGCAGTGGGGTTTTTTGCCTTCCTTTGTAGCATGGGGCACAGGTCACTTGCTGGTGGATTCTCTCTACCCTGAAGTCTTTAAACCATGATTTGAGGACTTCAGTAACTCAGTCAATAACTCAGGTTAGAGGTCTATTACAAGAGTGGGTGAGTGAGGTTCTGTGGCCTGCGTTGTGCAGGAAGGTCAGACTAGATGATCATATTGGTCCCTTCTAACCTTAAAGTCTATGAGTCTATGATCTTTTAGCTCAGCACTTGCCTGGGATGTGGGAGACCCAGGTTCAGTTCCCCTCTTTGCTGGTGGGGGATGAAGCTTTTGTAGAGGAGTCTCCCACCTCTCAGGAGAGGGCTTTAACCACTGGGTTATGGGATACTCTGATGTGGGCTTCCCTCAGTCTCTCCTGTTGAAATTGTTCCACTGTGGATAAATAATGAAAGAGTGATTGGGGCAGAGGGACTAGAGCCTGGATCTCCCACTTCCAGGTGGGTGCCCTAAACAGTCATTCCCTCTTTAGTGCTCTCTGGCCCAGTGACAGTGGATAAATACTTAACTAGAGAAACAGTCAGTGGGCCAAAAAGAGAGGTCACCCACATGCCAGGGAATGCTCTAACCACTGGACTACAAGTTTTAAGGTGAGCACCACCACTTCCTCTTCCTGCAGCCAGATTCTGAATGGGACCCAATCCGATAGGCAGACGCTGAGCATATCTGCTAACCCCATTCATTAATTGCTCTGGGGCTTAAAATAGAAGGAGACAGCACTGCTCATGCCCAGATACAGGAACACAGACATCAAGTGAACTTTTACCCTGAAAATCTAAGCACCGAATGAGTTTAGGAACTATCGGGTTCAGCAGGAATTCTGTGGATCATAGTAGAGACTAAAACTGGGATTTAGGCACCTAAATACCTTTGTGGCTCCCACTCTCTTGTCTAAATACCTTTTTAAAAATTGTCCCCCACATCCTTTGCAGTGAAGACTGATGCAAATAGTTAATTTAGCTTCTTTACAATGGTGTTGTCATCTGTGAGTGCTCCTTTACTACCTTAATCATCCAGCTCCATGGACTGTTTGGCAAGCTTCCTGCTTCTGATGTACTTTATTTTTTTTTTAACTGTTAGTTTTTGTGTCCTTAGCTAGTTGCTCTCCACACTCTTTTTGGCTGCCTTATTATTCTTTGGGTTAGTCTGACTGTTATTTCCATCTCTGTCAGTCAAGGAAGTAGAAAAGGGGTCCCACAGCTCATTTCCTTCCCACCACAACAGCAAGCTGTGTTCTCAAGTACCGGAGGATAAGTCAGCCCATTCCCCCTTTGCCAGTAAAAAATCTAGTCCCTTTAGCCACTTTTTCCATCTGGAGTCCAAAGGGATGAATTTGGAGATGGAGTGTAGGAAGATGGCTTCCTGAGGGTCAGGGCCTTTGTTTCTTTCTCTTCTTGAGCTAAGCTGGCTATTCAGAGTCATCACAAATAAGAAAGCCATAGCAGATATCTACTGGTATACAGCACTGGTTCAGGTTAACTAGGAACTGGGGACTCTTTGGGGAAAGGAGGAGCCTTTACAGAAAGGATGGGCTCCATCTAAACCAAAATGGAACCAGACTTCTGGCATGTAAAATTAAAATGGTTGTAGAGGATTTTTTAAACTAAGGGCTGGGGGAAAGCTGACAATCAAGCTTCCAATCAAGACAGTGACAGAACATCCATGTGCTTCAGTGCAATCAGGACGGGGCTTTAAGTGTGCCTGTATTAGTGCACACACTAAAAATAATTCTGCGGTCTGGTATCAGCACTGTTATTATGCAGCTTCTTTTTACGTTTTCTCCCATGTGTTTTTCTTCTGCATCCACTTGCTAGGAGGTTCAGAGCAGTAAAAAGTGGTAGAAGTACCATAGTGATAATTCCACCATTTCAGTTATTCGGTAGACCAATAGACTACAATGAGAGGATACCTGGCAGGAACCAATACATAAAAGTCAGTATATAAGAAGATGGAAGGGGGGGGGGGAAGGGAAAGGAGAGGAGAGTCGGGGAAAGATGCACAGTTCACGACTGTGGGTTTCTAATTGCAATTATTATGGAATCTTGTTATAAAGGTTTATCTGTTTATTGGTAATTCTGTTTTGATCATTGTGTGTAACTGAAACCTACATCCAGATTCATGAAATTGGAATTCTCACATAAGAGATGGGCACAGAAGCAAAATCTCCTTATTCTAAGAACAGCGTCAACCAAGGCATTTTAATGCCAGAGGCAGGTCAGTCAGTTATATCTGGCTGTAACTGGCACTCAGACAAGCTGTAACATTCTTTCCCTGTGGCTGAGTGGCGCTCAGAAAGGTGTGAAATTTCAACCTGCCTTAGAAGCATCAAACACATTATTTGCAGTCAGATCCTTGTATCAAAATGTCCCACTGAACAGCATAAGTAAGTCACAAACATAGTGGTTAACAATTCCGTTTTTGTAAAGCAACTTTTGATCCTTGCAAACCAAATCACACTAAATAAGGATTGCAAAAATTGAATTCCACTCTACACTATGCAGTAATGTGGAAATCACAGTAATTTAGTAGAGACTCAGATGTCAGAAAGGTACACTATAAACTCACTTTCACACTTTTTTTGTCCTTCTGAATAGGTAGTTCAGAAATATTAAGACTCCTACTTCATATTAAAAGTCATATTTCTTATGACTTGTGACTAGTGATTCATCTGTCCTATACTGTTCATGTAAGGGCTTGCTTTGTACAAGCTGCAGGGGACTACAGTAGGAAATGTCACTCCCTTTATGATGATGATGCATCTCTGCTTTTTTTAGCAGAAGGAACCTTATTAAGGAATGCCTTTTAAATGTACCAGCTGAGAACTCTATCTTTATGAAATACATGCTGATGTCACCCATAATACATTAGGGTGGTGATCATCATATACTGAAGTGTAGGACTGAAACTTTGTGTTTTGTTGTGTTGGGAGAACAACCATTGGAATTTCTGTAGTTTTTTAAAATATTTTGTATTTGTGAAACTGATATTTCAATGGATTGAGCACTGAGCTGTAAAAGCAGGCTCAGTCCAGGAGCAACTTTGTCTTTTTTTTTTTTTCCTTCTTCTTCCTTGCAAATTCTCAGTTATTCTTTAAGATTCTTAAATTGTAGTATTTCCCCAAAATCCGATGTCCTCACTCTGGCCAAACTCTGAGTGCAACTGATGTTCTACCTGAATAAAGACTGCAGGACTTGGCCACACCTGAGCCATTCTTTTTAGGTGAAAAAATCTTCAGAAATGTCCCAGACTGAGGTGACAGTAGAGGAGGTTTTTTAAATAAATTGACATATTAAACATTAATAAGTTGTCACCAAGACCAAATGGTATTCACCCAAGAAATCTGAAGGAACTCAAATACGAAATAAACCATCAGTTTTCACAATGGATAGAGGTAAATAGAGGAGTTCCCCAAGAATCTGTACTGGGACCTATGCTGTTCAACATATCCATAAATGATCTGGAAAAGAGGGTGAACAGTGAGGTGGCAAAGTTTGCACAATACAAAATTACTCAAGATAAGTTAAGTACAAAGTTGCCTGTGAAAAGTTATAAAGGGATATCAATAAACTATGTAACTGGTGACAAAATGGCAGATGAAATTCACTGTTGATAAATGCAAAGTAATGTACACTGGAAAAGATCTCAACTATACATATGAAGTGCCCGGGTCTTAATTAGCTGTTAACACTTAAAGAGATCTTGGAGTCAGCGTGGTTAGTTCCTTGAAAACATACAATCAATATGTAGTGGGAGTCAAAAAACTAACAATGTTAGGAGCTATTAGGAAAGGGATAAATAATAAGACAAAAATATCATAATGCCAGTATATAAATCCATAGGATGCCCGTACCCTGAATACTGTGTGCAGTTCTGGTTGCCCCATATCAAAAAATATATATTAGAATTGGAAAATGTATAGAGAATGAGATGGAACAGCTTACACATGAAGAGAGATTAACAAGTCTGGGACTGTTAGAAAAGAGATTAATAGGGGGATATTATAGACATCTATAAAATCATGAATGGTGTGGAGAAAGTAAAGGAGGTACTTCTTCACACAACGCAGAGTCAATCTGCAGTACCTGTTGCCACAGAGATAATGTGAAGGCCAAAAGTATAAGTGATGGTCAGGCATGCAACCCCATGCTCTGGGTGTTCCTAAATCTCCAACTTCCAGAAGCATCTGGCATTGGCCACTGTCAGAAGACAGAATACTGGGCTAGATAGACAACTGGTCTGACCCAGTGTGACTGTTCTTATGTTCTTAAATTTTGCATGTTCATGTTTGCAGGCTGGATTAAGGTTAGCTGAAAATTTGGCTTTAACTGCAGTATAACTTTAGGACATGCAGTATGTAATTACAATTATATATTGCTAACTGAATGCAATTAGAAGCTATATCTTAAAGTTCCAATGTGAAAATAAGTAAACTGCAGAGAGAAAATGCCACAGTACTATTAACATGAATGTGAAAAGACGCATTGCAGAACTCAAAATGAGAAACTGAAATATGTGTCTGTATATATTATATGTATAAAAATTATAAAATCACTCCCCCTTCCCTGCACCTGCATGCAATGTTAATGCCTCCCCCACACTGTGCTGCTTAAAAGCGCTCAGGACTAGAGTAGAGGGAGAAAGAGGAAACTATATGCAAAGATAATAAAAGAGGAATGGAGGGAAATGGATACTTAGTAAAAATCGACAGCTTAGTAGTGACAGAGCAGGGAAGGGTACTAAGAGTTTGAATGAAAGATCAAGGAAAAGGAGGATGAAAAAACGAGAAGGTAGAAGTATGGCGACAGGAACTTTAATAGAGAAATCGTGATTAAGTTACTTTGTCCTATTTTGGGATAGGACAGGAAGAAAATGTCAGCATTACAAATATAACCCTTCCCTTTGGATGCAATACAGTAAGAGTCTAACTATCAACCACCTTTCACACAGTCTGAAGCATGAGTCAAATCTTTGTGCACAATTTCATGAGCCATATTTGCCACCTACTCTATATTGCCATAGTTTGTTTGCAGACATTCTCTTCAGCTGCAGTAACTCCCCTCAGATGCATGGCCTCTGTAGAAAAGAGTCCAGACCCCAAAATTGCACACATGCATTTTGCATGTGTAGCTGTTACCATAGGCATGACGAGGCTATTTAAAATTCTGGGCCTAAAGGGTTTTGTGAACTTCATTAATAAATAAATAATAGTTTTTCAAAGCACTGCAGGTACATCCAGCCCTAGTGGGAGTTGCAAGACTAAATCCTTCCTCTATGACACATAAGTATACTTTAAATGTTGTTAAACAGTAAAGAAACTCTGCATTTCATTTCATTCTCCCCTAACTCCAAATACATGCAGGTTAATCATGAAAACTCAATTTCTATTGCATTTATTACTCATAAGGTTTGCTAGCAAGCAGCTACAGAAATTCACTTCTTTAATAACATCACTAATATTAAAGTTATACTTCTATATGTACAGTAGTAACCAATTATATGTTTAGATAGAATTGTGCCCTGATTGAGCTAACACCATATACCTGTCTATACATAGTTGTCTTAACATCTACAATACTTTTTCTAGATAATTACACTCTCTTTTCATGACTTACCTATGTTTTTCTAGTTCATTGTGTGATGACCTATTAAAAATAGAAAAAAAATAATTTAGAAAGATGAATACTGGATTTCAGAAAAGCTAAAAATATCACCTATATGGCTTTCAAAAGAGATGTTAAAAGCCTGCATTTTAAAACGTATTATAAACAAAACTAAAATGTAGACTTCACATGGATTTTAATACAATTTATGTTTTAAATGGGTTGCTTTTAACATTCCTTTTGAAAGTCTTCAAGGTGACAACATGTTTAGTTGTTTCCCTAGAATATCTAACTACTCCATTTGCATCGGTAAATCTTTTTGCACAGACAGACTATAATTTGCACGGAAAAGTTTATTAAAGGGTCTTCAGGCACTTGGCTCAATTCTGCCTCTTAATTTGATCCAAATGGTAAGAGAAACAAACCACACAACATTTTCAGCCATGGAGAAAAGGGAAAAAAAACAAACAAGAAAACAGTTACAAGATCTAATTGATAAAAGATAAGAAGAACTGTAAGAATGGGAAGCAGAAAAAAAAATCTATATAATTTTGAAAGAGAAAGATCACCATTTCACAGATGCAGTAATTGTGAATATCAATCTTAATGCAGAAAAGATGCATTTTTTCATTTGCTAAACCTACGCATGGATCAAAAACCTAAAACTTTAAAAAAAAATTAAAAACGTCCAAGAAATTAGGATTGTTTTCCCATTGTAGCAAAACTGAACCTGCTATTGAAAGATTCAGTGTTTTTTTTTAAAAAACAGATTCAGACAGAAATATTCATTATATTTATTTATACAACTGAAATTAAAAGAAAAAGAAATTCTAAGATAAAATTTTTGTCACTGTTACAAAACCAGTCATATCCTGGACCAGTAGTTCTTGTTAAGTCAGGATGGAAATAGATTTTTATGATTTCAGTATGTGAAGATCAAGGATATGAAGGCAGAGGCAGCTTTTATGACATAACACATTTCAGCATCAAGATGCATGCAAGCAGCTTTTGTTAAATCAGTTTTCCAACATGCTAGAAATCCAACCTGCTTCTGTGCACCATGTGCTGACAGAGGGTGCTTTGTTGATGCCCTAGATGTAAAGGGCACGGTCCATCCTAAGAAACGTGTAGTTACCAGGTTTAGCACAGGGCCACAGATCATCCCTACAGACGCACGTAGCTGACTCTTAAGCAAACCACCCACATAGATTCTGCAGCATGTTGAAATTTCTTATTGATGTGAACACTGCAACCAATGTACCCATCTGGCTGCACAAGAGAAAACAAAGCAAGGATCACTGATGATCAGACCCTGAAACGGTTTCCTCCAGGTCCAAGTCTACCCATTATGGTCTTAATCCTGCAAACATTTATGCACTGACTTATATGGACTATCCAGGTAAGGACAGGAACACGTGTAAACTTTTGAAGGATCAAAGTTTATGAGCCCAATCCAGCTTCCATAGAACCCACCCACCCCCCTCCCTCCTCTACCCCCACACACACATTTTAGTGAGACTTGAACTAGATCACGTATGAGTTGGTATCTTTTTTGAAGAAAATTTTTTCTTTACATTTTAAATTTTAAACTAAATGTGCCATATTACAAATAAAGTAACACAATGGGAACACATATGCACACTACTTCCTGCTCAAAATAATCATGTGAAAACCATTACATAATCATGAAAACCAAAACATAATCAGAGCTACAGCGGAAGGCCAAAAATATGATCTGTCTTTTTATCAGTTTATCACATAAGATTATGTAGTTATGTCACATACAGCCCACCCCACCCCCGCTTCCTTCCCCCGCCCCCCCAAAAAAAGACAGAATTTAGCTCCAAGGGAAAAGAGCAACCCTGCAACAAACCAACCAGTGTGGCATCCCCACTGTAAAACCACTGCACATAACTGTGTCCTCATCTTTTCTGACCTTGCCCATGTGTGTCTGGGGGCATATCCCACTCTGCTTTGTGCTGAAATGCTTTAGGATTCTTTCCCAGCCAATTGCCTCAATTGCAGTAACACTTCTCTGTTGTTCAGGGAGATTGGAGGACTAGGAGGCACTCCAGTGATTTCGCCAGCATCCTCACTGCGAAGCAGGCAAATTCCAGCCTAACTTAAAGCACAGCCTGGCTTCTAACCCAGTGTTTCCCTAATGGAGGATTGTGACAAGCTATTAGGTGGGTTGCAGGCCCAGAGCAGAGAGGAGGCCCAGAGGAGGGGAGAGGACATTGGAAAGTGAGTCCTCCCTACACTTACCCTGCAGCAGTGGCTCCTGTCCTGCGGGGCTGGGCGTGGCTCTGCTCCTAATACTGCCACCCAGCACACGGGGTCACAGTGCTGCTCACTCAAGTTTGGCCTGGCCACCCTTCCACCTCTCCACCCCATGTCATGAAGGACGGGTGGCTGGGTCAAACCGGAGAGGCACTGCAACCCCCTGTGCCAGGTTGCTGAGCTCCTCTCAAAGCAGGGAGACAGGCTCAAACCGTGGGACAAGAGCTGCCACTGTGGGGTGTGTGGGGCAGGCTCACTCTCCAACCCTCTTCTTCCCCCCGGGGCCTCACCTCTGCACCAGGCCAGATTTAAGATTGCAGTGGCAGGGCAGAGGGTGCTGCTGCAGGTTGTTGGTGCCCCCTCTGCAGGGTGAGGAGGAGATGTAGGGTGACCAGACAGCAAGTGTGAAAAATCAGGACAGATGCTAATAGACACCTGTATAAAAACAAAGCCCTGAATACCGGAATCATCCCTACAAAAATCGGGACATCTGGTCACCCTATGGAGGTGGCAGGGGCAGAGAAGGACACTGGCCCATGAGTTTTGGACTTACTCATGAATTTTGACCCTGAATGGGTCACATTTAAAAAAGAATAAAATAAAGACATGCAGCTGGTGGGTCACCTCACTAAAAAGTTTAGGAACCACTATTCTAACCCAATCTCCAGCCAGGTAAGCTAGACCAGGCTTAAAACAACCTACAAACTTGGGTAAAAAGGCTTTTTTTGTGTGGATGGTAAAGGGGTTTGGGGCTAAAACCAAGTAAGAGCCCATGTTAATTGTACAGTAGAGACACATATACAGGGAAATAATCTTTCAGCAGGAAAAGATTTCCAAAGCTCTCATGAGCAAATCATTTTAAATTGCCGAGAAAATTGCTCACACAAAGTGTCCTTATGGCAGATGACACAGGTGTTGGGCTAAATCATCTCTACTGCACAATAACTTTATGGAAGTCACTAGCGTTGTACCTGGGATGAATCTGACCTGTTACAACACAGCCAACCAGCTCCAACATCACTCTAGAAATCAGCCTGCTATAAAACAGACTGTATAGCAGACACCACATTTGGATTATTAGAGCAGACAGAGGTAACAGTCTGTATACTGTAGTTTATCTGGCAGAACAGCAAAAGCAGTAGAATCCTTAAACAAGAATTTTTCCATGAACAGAGTCCTTGATGTGCAGGATATGCTTTGCTAAGTTAAAGAAAAATTTGTTATAAGTCTTACAAACGTTTGAAAGTCTGCCGGCGTGCAAGTGCAGTCACAAAGCTGCTAGACTACGCTACGATGTGACTCCAGACTGCACTGTACATATACATGCAGCTAAATGAACTGTGTAGTGAAATTCTTACCCCTCCCGAATTAGGCCATCTGTAAAATGGAGCTACTAACACATACCTGCCTACATAAACCACTCCAAGATCTACCCATAATCAAATCCTGCGTATATGGAAAGAATTATTATTGGCCCCATTTCTCAGAAGCACAAAGGGGCTGAGTTACTTGGTTATGAAGGCCAAGTGGTCGGGGTGCTGGAACTAGGTATATGGGGGCAGCACCCCCTGGCTTGAATTAGCAGTAACAACCAAATACATGGTTTCCACTTTTAGCACCCCCATTATAAAAATTGCTCCAGCATCCCTGCTAGTGGTTTAGGCATTGAAGAAATCTGTGATCCGACACAGAACCTGCCTGTTTCCATCTGTGAAATGGGAGTTAATAGTTCTACAATACCCATTACCTACCTCCCATGTGGGTGATGAGGGTTCATTAAGAAAGGTTGTATCTAAGTAATTACTATTTATCATCCCTTCAGTTCTGTGAAGCACAGAGCATTGCCCCAGGGAGACCCAATATTTCCCCCACCCTTCATCCTGCATCCCCTGCTTTCCAAAGAACCCAAAGGGCGATTTTAATCCACATCTTTTGTTATTTCAGCACAAAACTGTGCACAGATCAGCCCTAACCAGAGGAGGAATAGAAGGGATTGGGCAGGGATATGTTTGCCACAAACATTTCCTATGGGGGAGGGAAGAGGGGAAAGAGTCCAGATCCACAGAATAACTCTGGCTTCTCTGTGCCACTGGATGCAAAGGAGCTGTTGCAAATGGTGATGGCTACTATCCAGTTGAGACAGCATTAGCATTCATTATCTAGTACCAAGTAGTTAAATAGAGATTAACCAGGTGTATAATTCTAAAATCTGATTATTTTAAAATACAAATTATCAAATAAGGATTACCAGCGATGTTTTCTTCTATAGCTGGAATCAGGGATGGCAGATCCTAAGGGTATTTAGCCAAGTAATTCTAAATTATGGCATTTATATTGCAATTAGAGCATATTTTACAAACCAGCAGGTCCTTAACAGAAGCTATTTCCTCTCCACCTCTTTTTTTTTTTTAAATAGGAAGAGTATCCCTAGGAAGTTACCTTTCAGATACCATGTTAGTTCAATGTTAAAACTACATGAAAAATGCTCAGATGTCAAGAAATATCAAAGTTAAGATTAAAAGGGTAGGGCCCTCCCTACCAGCTGATACTGGCTATGAAGATGGTAAACAGACCTCTGCACAATGTTCTGTAGTTTGTCTGCTTTCCTGTTAACTCATCTTCCTCTCCTTCCCCCACTCATTTGTCTCATCTGCCTCTTGTGTCATGTCATAACCTAGTCTGTCAGCTCTAGGCACTACTGCAGTTCAAATACTGGGAGCCACAGACAAGCTGCTGGCTGCCGCCATTATTTTAAGCCCCATGTCTATTAGAGACAGGTAGACAGTATGTTTAAAACGATGGGGACGCCTAGCAATACTGGCGTATTGTCAGCATTGGAAATATATTAGAAATATTAGCCCAGTCCAAAACACAAGAACAAAGAGAGAGGGAAGTTCCAAAAGATGCTACATACATATATCCACACTGGTGTTAAAACACACACAAATACACATGACAAGGTATCATTTAAGAAATAGCATGTGATCATTTAATAAGAGCCTGCAATGTAACAGACATGTATGGGGCAGAGAGGTGGTTTCATTTTCAATTTTAAGGTCTCAGTTGGCTTCACTAGAGCTCTGTGCCCGCAAACGAATCTGCCACTGGGCTGTATGCTGCAGGATCAGGGCCCAACTTTGGAATTACCTGAGGTTTGAGTGGTTACAACACAACTTCAGTTCTGCATTCATTTATTCTGACTCCCTTTCCCCTTTTTAAAAAAATTGACCACAGAGCATCTCTTAAAAATATTTCCTTTAGTTCCTCCTCAAAGCAGAATTTTGCCAGTATTCTGGATGAGGGCAGGGATTCCACAAATAAATGCATGAGTGCAGTCCCTTGTGCCAAGCTTTGACTCTAGTGAGGTTCAAGAGTTTGTATGACATATCTGTGTGTAAGAGCTAGGCCTGAGGTTGCTTCTTATTCTTTTTAAACCACATAAAGACTGCAACTGTCATACATACTCACTGGTGATAGATCAGGTTACCAAATGTATTTTATTAGTGTAACACTAGCACTATTTAATTTTTTTTTAATGTATTCAGTGATATAGATCATTTTCCTTCAGGCCTCATTTTCCTGAGGGGTAAAAAACAAGAAGGATACACTGAGTTCAGAAAGTGCAAAACAGATCATTGCGTATCCACATTCTGGATTTTATGGGCATTTTATTCTCTGCCTCTCATTTAAAATTTAAGGAAAATAGGCCTTGATCGCTAAGCTGCTCCATGTGGGTGTAGAGATCTGTCTACTTTAGTGCTGTTCAAATAAGTGAATTTCCAGTTCTCTGACAGTTCAGGGGGGAGGGCAGGAAATCAAAACAAGTTTTCAGTTGAACCGAATCCAACATTTTTCAGAATTTTTGGTGAAACAAAAAAAAGGTAGAAAAATTTTATTTCAGGTTGAACTGAATGTTTTGGGTATTTTTAATAAAAGCAAAGGAAATGAAGAACTAGATTCACAAAACACAGCCAGAGGAGAAATAAGTAGTGATACTCTTTAGCCCAGTGGGTAGGGTACCACCCTGGAATGTGGGACACTCAGGTTCCAATCCCTGCTCTGCCTGATTTGGAGCAGGGACTTGAATCAGGTCTTCCGCCTCCCCGATCACCCAGGCTATGCTGGGGGTTGGTCTCTCAGCCTCTCCTACTGAAGCTGTGCCACATTGTATGAAATACTTTAATAGTCATTGGGCCAGAGAGAGAATGACTCTATAGCCCTGTGGTTAGGATTCCAGTTCCTGCTCCAGAGTGAGGATTCAGACCAGGGGCTCCCACATCCCAGGCAAGTGGCATTAGGCTAATGGTTATAAGAGGGCTGCCCCCCACTGGTTTTGGTGTGTAAATCTAGCCTGAAAAAGAAATCAAAATGAGACATTTCAGAAATGTTTAAATGGTTCCTGTTGACATTTCTGAACTTTTTTTCTTTTTTCCATTGCAACCGAAACAATTCACCAAAGTCAACATGAATTCACAAAATATTGCAGTTCACCCAAAGCTGCAGTTTTTGGCTAAGAAAGTTTTGGCTGAACAATTTCACACACCTCGAGCTGGCAAAGAGCAGCTTGTCAGATAGGGGTCACAGTCTGGTTTGAAGTGACAGACATGCAACGTTAATGAAAGAATTCAGACATTAAACAATATTTTCATTTGCAACATCATACAGTTTTGACCCAACACTTTCTTTTACACATATCCCTTCACCAGAGCAAAGTACATTGTACACAACTTTATTTATTGATATAAAACGTTATCAAATATAAATATTGGTTAGTTTCAATAGATACAGTGGGCATATTTATAAGCCTAACTTTTGCTTTCATTTTCCCTCATTTTTATCAGCTCCTAAATTAACAGGCTAAGCAGGCTAATTCACAGACTTCCAATTCCCTGCTCTCCCAGTAAATTTAACTGTGCCCCAATAGACAGCCATCGAGCACTAAGATCTTACTCTGCATTTTACCTTACTTCTGATCTTTTCATGGGTACAGAACACACGTCTGCTGCTTTGTGCAGTCTATTACATGCATATAAACGTACAATGGTAGCATTTTACACCCACTATTCACAGTGATAAGAGACTGAACAAAGTACAAGGTAGATGGAGACTAAGGCTGTCCTTCAGTGGTTAAGATCAAGTGTAGAATCTGTTCTTATCAGTTTAATATCTGATATGTTCTCTCTGTGAGAACTCTATTAAATGGATGTTTAGAACAGGGAGATGGAGTAGGAGCTCGCTCCATCCACTCCATGCATCAACCTGGTATTGCAGTATTTCCTAATTGTGTACTGGCGGTGTGATGTGGGATACTGTCCACAAGGGGGTCAGTTCAGGCTACCAGTTTTCCCCCTTATATAAACACAAAAATGTATAGGCTTATCTGTATTAAGGCAACATCACAAACAGGAAACAAAACAAGAACACTCCAATTATCTGCAAGCTACAGTGAATTCCTATTAACAGAAATGACTTTCTTCAACCAAGTAATCTTCTGAACTTCAATGACTTTCTGTTTTTCTGAAATATTCCCTTTTAGAACTACAGACATCTGTAATACATCCATTTCATTACACTCACAGTATTCGACGGAAAGACATTTGAAAGTTTAGCATTACAACCTCCAAGGCACTCTATTAAATCTGAATTTTTTTTCTAGCCTGATTTTATTCCAACTGCATATTAGCAAGAATTTTAACGAGCTCCACTGTATTGCTTTTAGGAACTACAGTTATTACTCTATCAAGAGGAGACATTTACTGAACAATAGCCAAAGACTGTCTAGCTATCAACATTACAAGAAGAGCTGACCTGGGTTTACCTCCCCACGCCCAGAAAATCTTACAATCTTGCGCCTTTCTTAGATCATCCATTCAGATTGGAAAACAAAAACCCAATTTCATCTACTAGGGATTTTGGTCATAAACATCTGAGGGGAACACTTCTGAATCTCAGGAGAGAATGCTATATAAATAAAGAAGTTTTACATAAAAAAAAACCTTTCAAATATCTGTTTTGTGTAAAGTGGAAACATACATATAACCTGATTGAAGGGCAGGAAACCGCACATCATAAAAGGAAATTTGTAGATCAACTCATCATAAATAAATTAAATATATATTATACAGAGATGGGGCAAAAATGGCATCAAGCAGCATTTTCTGCCACCTTCACAGCAATATGAAAATATTTTCTCTATCAACATACAATTAAAAATTGCCAAGTAATATCTTAAACAAACATCAGCAAACAAAAAAATGTAAAAATTATTAACTCTTTCAATGGACTGACTTATAGTTTTCTGGTAATGACCACAGCTATGGGCTGAAGAAACACTGTTTTCCTACAAGCACCTGTTTCCAGTTGCCTGCAATTTTGGGGAAAAGGGAGATTTGAATTGAAATTTCTCATGCTTGCTCTCAGTCCAAAGGCTAATTTAATTTTTTTAAGTTTGATACAATTCTGTGTCCCATTTTTGAGTTATCCCTGCATAAAAAAGATGCTTTTCATGCTTTAGTAATCATTGTTTGTGTGCTTTTATTTGTGCTCAGATAACACAAGCACAGGTTGGTTTTCAAACCTGCTGAGACTGCTGAAAGAAATAGGATTTAGAAATGACCAAGTTATTGAAAAATAACATACTGCAAAATTGCAGAATGCAATTCCTCCCACTTAAAAAAAAAAAAACCCAAAAAGCCCAGAGCACTAAGAGGTGGCCTTCTAGACACATATACACAATCATGCCTGAATCTATCCACACCCTGAGATTCTGTAAAGTGGTTAAAATAAACCAGCAAAAGGTTTGCCTGACTTGTTAATTTTATCTTTGACCACTCAAGATCCTCTAACCTTTGCCCAGTTGTCTACCCCCTTACTTCCTGAATTTCTTATGAAGATTTGATTGCATGGTCAAACTGAACATTATATTCAAATTCTATGCACTCTGAGGCTGTCACTTGACAGCCAAATAACCAATATATTAGTTCCAAATATGAGAATGAGCAGTGGTGCCATCTGAATTTGGGATTACAGAGTCAGATGTTCAGATGCAATTTTGTTTCGAATTTAAGTAACAGGTAAAAGCAGACACGTTGCAGGACTGCCCACACACCTCTGCCGATGCACTCCAATCCTTACCACAACATCTGTCTATTTCCAGCCATGAGTCTGTGTTTTATAGAGACTGTCAGGTGTGCCCAATGGCAGACTCATGTTGGTTTCTTTAAGATGTGGATAAATATCCATAACGAACTAAACATAGAGACCAAATTTGTGGCCTGTGCCACCTCGGAACCCACTTCTCCAGAGGTATTGCCCTACCCCACAGTATGGATGAGCCTTTCCTAGTCTATAAACAATAAAACTGGTAGGAAAATAATAAAAAGATCATTATGCATTTTTAAAATAAAGCATTCGCATGTGAATAACAAGAATCAGACAGGAACAAAATTGTCAGAAATATCTGACTGAATGGTATCTGTGAGTAGCGATGTGTGCTCTGGCTTTGATAATACTAACAAATCTGGAACAAGAAATCTTTCAATTCTGCTGGAATTGACAGATTACAAATCCCCTCCTAAAAATTCCTAAAAGCGGTTTACAGTTCAAACGACTGCTTTGCTGTGGACAACAAGAAACCCAAAAGAAAGGAAATGATGGAGTAACAGTTCCCCGAGTAATACAGATTTCTGCCTCTTGCATACAAGAAACAAGGATCAGTACAAGTCCATGAACTATAGAACTAGAAACCCTAAGAATTCTGTTTAAATTAGCTGACTTTGTACAATATAGTTACTTTATGGAAAAATTCACAAAGACAAATGATTTACATAGATGAAAAGTGCCTCCAAAGCAAGGCAGCCCTTTGACTGCTGATCACTCTACTTTAAAATGAACTGATGATTATCTTTGTACATCAGTAAGCGATAATGAATTTAATAATTCCCCTCCCACCCGAATTTATATCCAAAGTATCAGCGCTGTTTGGAGTAAGGGATGGGGAGGGAAAGATTTACACCACCTATTGCCTCAATTATGTTCAAGTAGATTGTCCCACAGTAGTAACTGCAAGCATAGCTCATTGTGATCTTGTATTTTTTCCTAAGGGGGGGGATGCTTGATTTTTTTTAAAATTCATACTTTCAAAATTTAAGATCCACCAGCAGGCCATTTTCTGCTTTCCATTTCACCACCATAAATCCAGAATAATCCCATTGACTGTACTGGGGTTGTGCAGGATTTCACTGGAGTAAGTAAGATCAAAGAATTGTCCCCAATAAGCTTAACTTTCCTCTAATTTGGAAAAAAATCATGTGCAAGTTTTGTTCGTTTTAGGCTATTCTGCAGCATTCACATTAATCATCAACACATTTTTTTTTAAAGGAGACGTTTTGTAGAGAGCAGAGCACCAATGTTTTGGAGAAAGAAGGCACCATCTGGGCATTTTTTTTTCTCGAGAACATAAAGTGCAAGAAAAGGAATTCCCACGTAAGGAGGAGGCGCTGTCTCTTTAAGACAGCCTTCTGCACGTAGACAGTGCACTCTGGGCACTGCCTGGTCAGCCAAACAAAGCTGCAGAGAGTCTGCGCAGAAAACCTCGAGCTAATGGTGATCATAGCACAGGTAGTAGCGGCTGCAAGAAAAAAACAACAAACAAACAAGGCAGATGATGATAATAATGTAACCATGCATCGTAATTGCACTGCATGCAGAGGGACTCGCACGTGCAGGCGATGCACAGACCAGAGCAAAAGTGCAGCAGACCTTCCGGAGAGGTCAAGTTCACTCCGAACGCTTTAAAATATATACCTAAGCCCAAATTCGGTCTGAGATACGTTTGCCCGTCTCTCTCCCTGTCCCTCTTCCTCCCCCCCCTCCATCAGATCCCGGCACCACGCTGCAACTGGAGGCTGCATTTGATTCCGCAGCAATAAAGAGGCAGCTCGTTGTAAATAAGTCCTGGGAGGGAATCCGTGTCATACCAGGGAAGTCTGGGTTTTGATTATTATTTCGAAATACGGAGCAAAACAAAGCGCATCTCCATGAACACAGCAGGGGACGAAGCGTGAGTGCAGATGGTTTAGAAAGGCAGTGAGGGCTAAGGCGAGGGTGTACGCGTGGCAGTGTTTATATGAGAGAGATCAAAACAGAGCCAAGCCCATACAGGAGGAAAATGGCGACTACTGGGAACTAAGACACAGGATTAGTTATTATTTTTATACATCTATGCGCTGCATGAAAGCAAGACATCCAGGAAAAGTTGCCAATTCACTGTGAGGGGAAAAAAAACCCGGCACATCTATTTACCTGTTATTCTGGGATTTTCTGGCCAGGCTGCCTGCCTTTGTTTTCTTTCTGGAATAGTCACTATCGAAGGGTAACACTGATGCATAGCCATGTTCTGCTTCTAGGGACAAAGTCAGCATTAGTGGCAATATATTTTTCCATGCATTTTTTCCTCCTTTGCAGGAACGCTAGGGTAAAAAAAACAAAATGTTGGGTTGATTTGTTTGGATTTTATTACGACATTTTAACAGAAACGCAACAAAGCGTGGCAAGATAGGAGAATCATCTGCGTAAACAGTAAAAAAAAAATTAGCTACAGCATGCAAATCTTGAAACACTGTGACAAGGGAGACTGGGGGAAACTGCAATACAATCACAATGGCAACACACACAACACTGTAACGTACACTGAAAGCTGCAACAATCCGAACAGACTCGAGCATGGGCTCGTTTGCTTAAAGATTTTGCAAGAAAATCGCAATTTGTTCCTCCCCCTATGCAATGCATCTGACAAAAACATGTTTAAAGCCCATGGCACCTTTGCGGGGGAAGGAAATATGGGCTCAGAGAAAAGGGCGTCCGTAATAACCATGCAACAAAGAGAGTGAAAGGTTTAGAAGTGCCTGCTAGTCACTTCTCTGAATACCTCTGTCTCTTCTTTCCAAATACTCAGCTGCTTCCAGAAGGATTAACAGAGAGTTCAGCTCCATTTTTATGTGCTCTTTGAGATACCCCCAAACTCTGTATCTGCCTTTCACACAGCTGGGGAAGGCACCGAGCATCAAAAACTGCACTGAGTTCACAGGCTGGGGACTTCCAAGTCCCCTATATAAACCACCTCTCTCAACCTACATTTGACACACAAGCGACTGGCGACTGGCATAACCAATCCTGGACAGTATTTCTGGGTAGAGGCGGGATTTAGCCCTAAAGTAGAGCCAATCAGGGCAGACAAGCTCCCTTTGGTTTGGCGACAGAATGTTGACAGATCTGAATCTTCTCTCTGATAGGCCAGCCAATGCAGTAACAATTTAGAAGCCGAAGCTTAGCAACAGCACGTGGTGGCCCGGCCCCCAGTCTCACTGAGTGGCCGGCTTTATGCATGTTAAGCAGGCAGCAGCTGCTGATTGGAGATGAGGAGGCTATGCAAATAAGCAGAGGGAAACTAGCCAATAGTGTTGGAGAGGTGTGTCCCGTCGCAGGCAAGTGAAGCGGGCGGGGCTCAGGCAAGTGAAGGAGGAGGGGTCCATCTACCCAGGGTGCTGGTGGAATTATTGTGTTGCTGTGAGGAAGAGAAGCCTGGGCTGCTGCTCAGTTAGGGACTGGGGATAAATGCTAGGGTGTTCGAATAACAGCCTTTGGGTCCTTTCTCTCCTTCCCTCACTGCAGTCAGAATGCATGAGGTATAAAATTGCTAAATAAAACAAATGCCTCCACTATCCATAGAGAGTGCCTTGCATGACAAAAGATGGTAAAGTGCCTAAACTAGATAGTGCAGATATACAGCAGCACCAAATGCAGCCACCTCTGCGTGGTAGGGCTGCAGCACGTAAGGCAAAAGCATTCGGAACACGAGATTTTGCTTTTAAGATACCAGGTTAAACTTCCTGCTCTTACAACAAACAGCCATGGAATCTTCGAGCCAAAAATGTTCCAATTCTGGTGCCTTGATTTTTGAGTGACCAACTTGAGAGATTTTGGACTTGATTTTCTGAGGTGTTGGGTTCTCACAGTTTAAGGTGACTAGATGTCCCGATATTAGAGGCATTGTCTAATATAGAACCTTATTTTCCCCCCATAGGACCCTTGTTTTACCTCCATGTCCTGATTTTTTTACACTTGCTATCCTCAGAGCTGAATTTACGCAGGGGCACCCGTGTTCTAGGGGTGCCTAAACAATGGCAGATTACCTCATGAGCCAATGAGCCCCATCCCAAGGGGCCCTGGCCAATTTAGGGGTGCTGCAGGAGCACGGGAACTCTGACCCCTGCTCCTCCTCTTCCCCTGAGCCAGGCCAGAAGCCGGAGCCCAGGCCCAGGAATAAGCATATTCCCCCACACGCAGAGCTGGCTGAGCCAGTAGCCCCAGCCCCTCTCCTCCCTCCCCCCCTCACTTGGCGTTGGCCCAGCCAGCCCCTCTCTTCAGGTAGCACACCACCCCTCCATGTGGAAAACACAAAGGTCAGCTGTAGTGGGGGAGGAGGATGCTGAAGATGTTGTGCATGGGGGGGTGTAAACTGTAAATCCAGCTATGGCTATCCAGTCACCCTATGACAACTACAGCTGAAAAAAAATAGGAAGTGTGGGGTTTTAGCACCTCTGAAAAAATCAGGCCTAAATTATCTTAAGTTTAGAACCCAAAATGAGTGACCTCTGTGAAAATGATAGCCTTAATGCTCTCCCAGAGAACACAGGAACAGTTCTTAAAGTCCTATCCCCAAACCCCACACTCAGTCACTCTGCCCCAGGAAGATGTGAACCAACCCAAATGGGTTTTGAACCTATGAATCCAGGAAATCCCAGTTTCAAACATGACAGTCGTTTAATGCACTCATATGTGAAAACTAGATCCATTGTTTTTCAAAGCTGATGCTTAATCCGTGAAATCAAACAGGCTTTGTTTTGTTGGTTATGCTTTGTCTAAACTCTTTAGATAATAAACCTTTTTATAAAGCATCTTTCCTCTCAGTGGGCTTTTCAGAGTTAACAACAGATGCAAGTCAATTGATATAAACATAACAAGCAAATATATTTGCAGAGTTCTGTTTTACGGTTATATGTAATACACATGTTTGTAGACATCCCCTGACTGCAAGGCTGTTGCTGTCATAGGGGTGTTGCTAAAAGGAAAGTAAAAACACATCCTGCAGCAAGCAAAAGCTGAGCACTAGCAACAGCACATGTGTTCTAACCACCAAGAAAGTTTTATGCTGTGTTTATAGCATTTTGTACATATCTAGTTTACCAAAAAAGAAAGCGATATTGTGGAGTGTTTACGGGAAAATATGACTTTGCAATTCATTTACACGACTGATACTCCATCCTGCTTCTCTTTGGGATGACAAGAGGTGTTTTCTTAGCAGTGTGTGGTTTAGGGGTAATGTATGCTTTATGCGTTACAACCAGATGGGCCTCCTCCTGTATGCAAGACAGCAGGCAGGCAGATGCCAATCAGCTCATTTACTGTTCTCTGCCATCTCCCTGTAAAGGCTGGGGTGGGGGGTCAGGAAGTTTTAACAAATATTCTTTCTCAAGCTGACTACAAAAGTATTCTCCCTTTCTCCCCACCAAATCCTTTGAGGAAGATAGGAACTGCCGTACTGAACCAGTGATCTAGCTTGTGCAGTATTCTGTCTGACAGTGGCCAGCACAAGCTGCTTCAGAGGAAGGTGCAAGAAACCCCGCAGCAGGCAGTTACAGAATAGCCTACCCCTTGTTGAAATGTTCTTCCTAAGCTAAGAGCGTTTTAGCATGTATAGAAAAACAGATAATGTAGGTATTAGATCTAAATATTGCAGCAGGTTTTTTCGGTCTAATTCTTCATTGAAGGAATTAAGGAATGTGCAACTGAAAAATAACCTGCCATGGATAGACTAGGGCATAATTATCTGATGTTTCTTTCCATTTCTGGATCTGAATATGATATCTCACTAGAATTGTTACCCATCACTTAATATGAAGGATCACAAGGTGGAAAAAAGGTTCACTAATAAACATTTAATTAGTGAAACTTTCCTTCCCTTATCTTCAAATAGGCCCTGATCCTGCACAGAGAACCCTATAGGCACAGCCTTGTGCTGCATGGTGCCCAGGGGCAGGTGTTGGCTCACGCAGAATCCTGTATGGCAATGGGATTCTGTATGGGGGAAAATGTCTCTGTCCAGAGGCCCTTTGATGTCACTTCAGCTCTACTAAGGTGTGCAGGGGCTGCCTGCATCATTCTCAGCGCAGAACTGGGGCCATAAACAAGTATCCTATGCATCATTTCCCCTCACTTCGAGTTTACCTTCATCTAGAGCCCTAGTGATCCTACATATCAAAATATTAATAGTGTATTGTACATCTCCTGCTAACCATCAGTGAGATAGACCAGGAAGAATTTAAAATTATGTGCAGAAATGTTATATATATATAAAAAAAAAAACAACCAAGATCTCACAGTGGGTAATATGTCAAGGAGATGAACTGGAATGAAAGAGATAATATATCTGCCTGTCTATGATCTGTTTAAAGACTATATTTTACAAAATGTGATTCCATCCAGTAACCAGAGGCTAAAAGATAATTGCAGTGCTGCACAAATATGCACTGACATTTAAAAGGACCAAAACATGCACAGCTGAAAATCTTCTAACCTGAATTATAAAAACACCTAAAGGCCACCAGGAATATAGTCACAGCTATCTGCCAGCACTGTGCCTGCCTGCCACCAGCATAACCAGTTGCCTTTCCTCATCTAGATATGCTGTGCACAGAAGCAAACTTGCATATCGGCATGAATTGTGACCTGATATACAGCCTAGATTGGTTAAGAAGGTGCTCAGAGCCTCCCTTCTACTGCCCACGCTATTTGCACTAATACAGTTTCATTTGTGTTTTAGCCCAGAATGCTGGTGGCTGCTGCTCGGCTGCTGCTTGAAAACTGGTGATTCATTCACTTTAGCAAGAGGACATATTAAGAAAATCAGGCCATGATCCGACTTGGTCACTTCTTTAGTCAAAGAAAGTCAAATTCTGCATCTGTTGAATAGCACTTAAATGAATAGTTTCATTGACTTCAGTGGAACTAGATGAATGAGTTACTTCAGTGTAAGTAAAGATTTCAGAATCTGGTCCATCTTGTTTACTCCTTGGCAAAAGAGGCTCATCAGTGCAGCAAAAAGACATGCCGATAAATTGTAGGCTGTCTATTTTTAACTAAAAGAAACAAAGCCATTCAGATAAAGTTAGGGGTTAAACCTCATCTCTTTCCAAGATTCATTTATGCTAAAAGTGCAGATATGGTAGACCCAATTCTTCACTGTGTTGTACCTTGTGTCACCAAATATACCAGTGCACAAAGCTGTAAAATGCTACCGAACCTGAAAGATAGCATTTGACAGCCATTTTGTACAAGTGTAAGTGGTGACACAACATGAAAGTCAGTCCTATAATTCTAATTTGGTAGCATTTTACACCTGCTTTGAACAGGTGTAAATGATGCCACTAGGCTCCATGCACCAGAGAATTTGGCCCATAGACTTTCAAAGATTTTTCACTTACCACCTGCTTTGTCCAAATGCTGCTGCAATTCAGATCCTGAGACTGCCATAAAATCAGGTTGTCTATTGGCTAGGAATAGGTCTTTGCTAGGAACCAAGCCCTTCTCCCATTGAAGTTGATGAGACTTTTGCCACTGACATAATAAGGAGCAGGATTAGGTCCTATTTGAAGCTACTTTGTATTTAAGACTCAGACTACAGTACCCTTTTCAGGAGTCTGATTTGTCTTGAATACCCCCAAGTTTCACCTCACTTAAAAACTACTTGCTTACAAAATCAGACGTAAAAATACAAAAGTGCCACAGCACGCTATTACTGAAAAATAGCTTACTTTCTCATTTTATCATATCATTATAAAATAAATCAATTGGAATATAAATATTGTACTTGCATTTCAGTGTATAGTATATAGAGCAGTATAAACAAGTCATTGTCTGTATGAAATTTTAGTTTGTAATGACTTGCTACTGCTTTTTATGTAGCTGTTGTAAAACTAGGCAAATGTCTAGATGAGTTGATGTATCCCCTGGAAGACCTGTGCGTACCCCTAGAGGTATGCATACCCCTGGTTGACAACCACTGGTCTCTAGTGATAAGGGTAGCTATCATTTCACGATATAGTTTAATCAACTTTTATTTAGAATCAGAAAGTAGAGTTTATGCCCACAGGAGTTGATGATAGCCACACTCCACTACATGCCCTGGCTGCCTCTTTTCTACCATGTATGATTCATAGTGTTACTGTAGTATTTAAAGTCTTAAATAACATAGCCCCATTCTTCCCAAGGGGCTTTCAGTTGCCTTATGACCTAATATGGCATTTGAGATAGTATAGTTGGCAATACTGACAATCCTGAGTTATAACTTTTGAAGGACTGCAGAGGTAAGGTCTTTAACTCTGGAACTCTTCCATTCACAATTCACCATCTGCATCCTTTTATTCTCAGCCCTTGCTCTAGTTTTAGGATTTGTCTCATTGTAGCTAGTTGATATTTATCTATTTTTGTTCTTTTCTTTCCCTGGCATATCCTGGCATTTCCCTATGTCAACATCTGAGCCTCACTCTGACTTTGGGTCAGCCCCTCTGGATTTTTTTGGTTTAAGGTGTTGTGAGGCTTAATTCACTAATGAAGCAATACAGTTTCCTTTCCACACAGGAAGAGGGATTTGCACGCAGTGATGGAAGAATAGTTTACTCCCTTTATGTGGCCGTAGAGGTCTTAAACCCCATTTAATTTCATATTTCACTTATGGTACAAGTTGTTACTTCAGTTTTTCAGATGGCAAAACCAAGTCAGAGAGCAGTTAAGGAAGCCAACAATTTCAGCAATGGCCATTGATTCTGAGTGCCAAATCTGAGACTTGCTTGGTCTGATTTTCAGAGGTGCTGAGCATCCACAGCTGTCACTAAGTTCACTACCTCCTGAAATCAGGCCCAAAGTATCCCAGGTTTGGCAACCCCAAATTAGTTCCACTAATTTAAAAAACATAAGCTTCTGTGGCTTGCCAGGGGGCATTGTTGTTGAGTCAGACAGGCCCAGGACTTGGAGTCAAGACCTGAGTTCTAATCCTCATTATGGTTCTCCCATTCAGGTCAATGGAAAAACTCCCATTAATGTTCTTGGTGCAGGATCTAGTCCTAGGTGCCTACACCTACACACATTGGGGTCAGTGGGAACCTTTCCACTGCCTTCAATTGACCATGCATCTGACAGCATGAGGCTAGCTTGCCACTGACTTGATGTTTGGCCTGCTCAAGTTATGTACTTATCTAGTCTTTGTGTTGCCCCTCTATATAATAGGAATGACAACATTTCCCCACCTCACAGGGCTGATGCGAGGATAAGCAATTACTTATCTCTTAACTGGTCACATCTGAGATCAGGCCTTCTTGTTCGGTTATCTTTAATTTCGTTAAGGCATGTTCCTGATTGCCACAAAGAGTATCCTGTAGAAGAGTAAGCACATTTTCTAGCAAACAATTGCTAGATGTTGCTTTTACAGTTACACAACTATTGCAATCAGGGACATGTCTTAATGAAATTAAAGATTCTGACAATACTTAGCCTGGCTGTGCACAAATAAAAAACCCCACAGGTGAGTCCGGTTCAGCACTGGCAAGTGGAATGTTCCATTTTAATAGAAAAGGGAGGTGAGTATAGAACAGGGGTCCTCAAATTTTGACCCCCACATCCTGCCTTACCCCATCCACATCCTCCTCAAGCCCCCCTCAGCTGGTCGAGCTATTGGGAGTGTTGTTGGGACCAGGGGGCTGAGGCTGTCCCCAGGGACTCTGGGGACCCCAGGGACCGTGGCAGCTGGGAGCCAGGTGCCAAGGCCACTCCGAGGAGGGGAGGGGGAACGAGGCTGGGGGCTCTAGGGGCCCGAGGCCGGGGCCAGGCTCTGCCGCTGCAAGGGCAATGCCAGGCACCATGGCCAGTGGTGGGAGCCTAGGAGTGGGGGCCGAGGCCATAGTGGGTGCTACTTCCTCCTTGCCCCCACAAGGTGGGCCAGGGCCCAGCCACGCTCCCCTGAACATTCCTCCCCCACAGAATGAAGACCTCTGGTGTAGGGTTTTTGATCAATCTGTAATACAAAGATTTAAAGTGATGTTGTACTCAGAAAATGTAAAAACATTTTCTTACCCATATCTGCATCCTGTGTAGCTGTGAGTCATCTCTTTTGCATTTACTGGAAAAAAGCTTTTTTTTTTATATATTACTGTCAGTACTGAAAAGCTAGTATAGGTATGGAAGAGCAAGCTAGATTCTGTTGTGTCTCGTGCATTGTCAACAAACATCAGACTGCAGAATATTTATTACTGATGAGGAAATAAAGGCAAAGAGAACACAGCTTGATTTGCAGATCTTAGAGGGAGTTTTCAGCACTGGCCATCTGGACAACAATCTTTTGGCTTGTAAACTTGCAGTGAGAGAAAAAAATAGAGGTGGAACCCTGCAATGTCATTTTCACACAGTCACTTTTCTGACAACAGCCACATTTAATATATTAGCAGTTTTTATCCCTCAAAAAAAGAAAAAAGAAAGAGATCTATAATATATTTACAGGTATGTCTGTGTAGCTACAGAATGTAAGTGTTCTCTGATGATTCTTACCCCCCAACTGGGAATATTTATGTCTAGTGTAAATATTTATGACAGACGCAACTCCATTAAAGTCAATGGAACTGTGCCTGCTTGCTTATGCCAGCTGTGAATTTGGCCCACTGAACGTACGATGGAATACTCTTATAAACTGAAAACTATAAATAACAACAGCTACAGTGCTGTACACTCTTATAGTGCTCTCCATGCAAGCATTTCAGAGTGCTTTTCCAACTTTTGTTAACGGTCAGATTCACCCTTACTCACGAATCTCTTCATAGACCACCTTGAGGAAGAATTTCTGGAAAAATGCACCACAAAACCAATAATATAACTGAAATATATTAATGATATTTTCATCCTGTGAACAGACAACCTAAGCTCCCTCATAGATTGCTACCACAACTTCAGCAACCACCACCCATCCCTCAAATTCTCTCTAGAACTTTCCCAACCAGCATCAACTTCCTGGACACCACAATCAGCTTCACCAGTGGAACCCTACAGACAGCTAAATATAAGACAACTACCGATCACCACACTTATCTTCACAGAGCCGATAAGCACTACAAACTCACCAAGAAATCTGTTATCTACAGTGAGACACTCAGATACCACAGAATATGCTCCAAAAAGAAAGTCTGGAATGCACATCTTAACACACTCAAAACTGTCTTCTCCAAACAAGGACGCATCACCAGAGAAGTAGATCACATCGTGGAATGGGCCGTCCAAATATGCCGAGTGAACCTGCTTTCATACAGAATCACCCTCCACTCCAACTATACACCCCACAATGGAACCCATAAAGTGGATTATTAAACAATTACAGCCCATTTTCAATGGGAACCACATCTTGAAATAATCTTACCTGAATCCTCTCTTCTGACTTTCAAACAACCCCCAGCCTCACCAAGTTCATCATCAGAAGCAAGCTCCCCACAGACCAGGACACACTAATTCAAAGCGGCACCAGACCCTGCCAGAATAACAGATGCAAAACCTGCAGATATATCTCCACTGCTACAATGATCAATACCCCACACAACATGCCTTTCAAGAACCATGGGTCCTACACATGCCTATCACAACACGTGCATCTCATCCAATGCACTAAAGGCCTCAATAACAATTATGTGGGTGAAACCAGACAATCACTATGCTCTCAAATGAACTCACAAAGAAAAACGATAAAAGATAGAATATCAAATCACCCATGGGCAAATACTTTTCACAAAATAATCATTCCATATCTGACCCCTCAGTCCAATGATCTGACCAATCATTCCATATCTGACCCTGCACAACAGCCTTTAGAAGATGAGCCTGGGAGCTTAAATTCATAACTTTGCTAGACAATAAAAATCATGGACTTAATAAAAATATATGATTTATCACAACAATCTGTAGCCCATTAAATCCTCCCACCTTGTTTTTGTCCTAAGACTGGAGAGTTATTAAATGGCCACTTCACCTTGAATGGTCCCTTTAACTACTAACTACTGCTGCTAAACAATCTGTTTCACCTTGTATTTAGCTGTGGCACTCTGAGCTCCTTTCCCAGACGTGAAGACAAGCTCTGTGTAGCTCGAAAGCTTGTCTCTCTCACCAACAGAAGGTGGTCCAACAAAAGACACTACCTGACCCCCCCCTTGTCATTCTATTCCTTCTTTTCACTGTTCTACAGACTGGGAGTATGTGGCCTCCATTTAATTATAGGTGGGGGATAGAAATGGCCATTTTTTGTGTAAGAAAAAAAATTCGTGCAAATCATTTAATTCATTCATTGCATATGATTTAGCCCCATCAGAATTACAGCTTTTTGTTGAAGACTGTTCATAGACAATGAAAGAAATATTTGTGTGCGGTTGTGGCTATAGTGGGTAGTGGCCCATGCCCAGGGCTGGGAGCCAGGAACACCTAAAATGAGTTCTATTCCTACCTATGTCATTAGCAGGCCTTACTAAAACTTTGAATTTCTTTAGCCCATTGCTAACATTATTTACATATGTCTCTAGGTTTTTGCATTTCCCGTATCACTGTGCCCTACATGTGTGTTAACCCAGATTTCTCTCCCTCCCCTTAGGCTTTTTTCTTTATTGTGGGAAAGTTAAGTAAAATAAGTGAGCTGAGCATTTTATACCGAAGACAGCAAGATCTGTGGTCATTCTGACATGTTCTGGAAGTGAATTCCACAGCCTTGGGCCAGCTGCCAAGAAACCTATGTCAACCACACTCACAAAACTCACCCATTTAGCTAACTGTTCCACTGGAACACTCGTGGACTACCAGGACCACACAGAAGCCGGGAAGTTCATCAGGTAAAGTGGGCCAGAGCTGGGGAAAGCTTTGTATGCTGGGACCAAAAGCTGACTATGCTAGGAGCAGACCACGGGCAGGATGTTCTCTCAGAGTATGTCTACACAGCAAAAAAAACCCATAGCCCCAAGTTTCAGAGCCTGGGTCAGCTGACTTGGGCTTGGCGGGGCATGGGCTGCGGGGCTAAAAATTGCAGTGCAGATGTTTGGGCTCGGGCCTGAGTGTGGGCTCTGAGGAGTTACACCAGAGATGAACTTGGCTCATTAAACCTCACTGTAATTTCAAGTATCCATCACTCTGGTCTGGTCCAGTGAACACACTGAGGAGTCACAAGGCATGAGTTCTGTTCCCAGCTCTTCCAATGGCTTGGTGTGTAACGTGGCCAAATCTCAACCTCTATATGTATTTTTGTTTCCCAGTCTGTAAAATGGAATATCAATGCTGACCCACTTTGCAAAGTGCTTTGAGACCTATAGATGGAAAGAACTATGTAAATGCTAAGTATATTGTATATTAAAAAAAAAATCTACTATTGCCACTTGGATGATCAGTAACTTATGTACTGAGTGATGTTACATTGAAGCATTGCATTCCGCTCATCTGGCACATACATGGCAAATTTGGACACGGACTGAAATCATCATGCTTTCCTAGATTATTGTAAAAGCTAGAAATAAACAGCAACATGAGACTAATATGAAAGGTTTTTAGTGTGTGTATATGTGGGAGGAGGGGAGGAGTGCTAACCTTCTAGAGTTTATTTTGAGAGTGACACTCCACTAATTCATTAGGCTCTTCAGAATTTTCCTATTTTTATGTGTAGTCTGTATATTGTATTCTCTTTGGCAGAAGTTTGAACAGTGCACATTTCAGACTTAAAGTGTCCTATTTCTCTTTGTCCGTCCGTCCCCCCCCGTATATATATCAACAAACATTTGTGGGCAACTGTATATTTTTTTAAATATTTCTTTCCAAACAAAAAGATTTATAGAGTTGTTATTGTTTTTGTTTCTCTCTTTTTCTCTCTGTAGTGAATATTCTGGAAGTGAGAGACTTTAAACAAGATATGATGTAACACCAGAAGGTATCATGCAGCCTTCTCTTGAGTTGTGTGGAAAATACATTCCAGTTCTGATAGCAGCCCTGCTATTTCGGTATAAGGCTACCACATGGAGAGAGAGAGAGATCAAACCTTATTGATTGTAGGGTGATTCTGAGATCTGTTCTACTTACAACCAGAATGAATCTGCCTTACACTTTATAATCCTGTGGGTCACATATCCTAAATATTACTGGGCTATTTTCTTAGATGATGATGTGGGCTAGTTAGTGATTAGAGCAGTAGACTGGGAATCTGGACTCCATTAGTGTTACACTGGCATAAAACTGGAGTAATGCAGTGGTGAATCAGGCCCCATATTTTTAAAACCTGTATTATTAATGCTTTAGAGGCTTGAGCCAAAGCCTGTTGAAGTCACTAGGCAGCTCTGGATCAGGCCAGAGATTAGCAATAACAAAAGCATTTTAGAATTCCAGATAGGCTGTTTACTATTTTCATTTCTCTCAACTTGGGCAGTGAATGGGACTGCTCAGTGGGGCTACTTGTGTGCTGCCATGCTTTACTGGACTGGGGCTTGAATAATAACAGTCCCTTAAAGAGCAGAATGAGCATAGCCTCCAGTTCTGGGGTAGATTCTGACAGAAAGATGTGAAAATGTCACTGGACTTTGGTACTGCGAACTTCAAAGGGTCTCATTCTGGGGATGTGTGCACTAACATTTCCTTTCTATTTCCTTACTTCCTCTTGCCACTATGGGCACCAAGCTACAGGCGAGGAAGCAGCTTGGGTAGTGGAGAGGAAATTCTGAAGCCAGCACTGTGAAGTGAGTTTGGTGATTTCAGTCCAGTTCCCACTGGTCAGATGTCTACAGCTCCAAACCAGTGCTTAGCTTATGCCAGGGCTTGTAAGGGCTGAGCCTCGGCACCTCTGGGCTTGTTGCATCAGTTATGAAAGTAAAAAAAAAATTGCTTGAGTCCCAGCACCTCTTTCATTACAAATTAAGCACTGCTCCAAACCAACTACTATACCTGGCACTTGGCAGAGGGGCGGATGACTCAATGAGCCTGGGTTGCCCCTCTCACTCTTAGTGATGGAGTCGCCAGGTCAGTGCTGAGGCATTTTGATGAGGACAGTGTACAGAAGCTTACTTGGCCATGAGGCGTGATCCTACAGATGACTCCAGACAGTAAAGCTTACTCACCTGATCACTCTATTGACTCTAATGGCACTTCCTGTAGGCCCCGATTCGGTCATCCTTAGTCATGTTGAATGATACCTTACTACACAAGTAGTCTTGCTGATGTCCGTGGAACTGCTCACATGATAAAGCACCACTTAGTGTGAGTGAAGGTGACAAAATTGACTCCCATGTGAATAAGGATTACTCAAAGGAGTAAGAATTGCAGTCTTGGGCCCATTGATCTGTGCAACATTTGTTCTGCCAATAAACAGGACTTATTTCTCCAGAATTTCCACCTCTGAGGACCTGCAAATACACGACACTTTCGTGGAGACAATTATAAAGGCCTTCTTAAGAGATGAAATGAGAACGGTACATATTAAGACGTCAAGGATATATTTATCCATTGTGACAATAAAATAATACATTTTAATTTTTAGGTGATCATGCCTTTGGACAGAGTAGCAGCTGAGCTAAAACCTACCTGCAAAAACCAGCCAATGCACAGGGAGTCAAAAGGCCTTTCCCAGAAGGACACCGCAGCTGGACATTGGTGGATGCTGACAGAAAGAGATTTCCACTGTTGTAGATCCTTGGTGGAGACACCTTTCCAGATCATGCCTGGGATGGTAGAGAAATAATTGGAAGCTTCTTCTCAGTCAGTGTATGTAGCTCAGTGCTGCCAATTCTCTCTCACTGGCAAAACAAACGAACAAGTTACACTGGCATTTTAAAAGTAGCTGCAGTAAGAATACATATGCAACTGCTTCCTGCCTAGCACAGTCTGAGGATTATTTATTGAGTACTATCATTTTACTCGGTGCTAGACAAAGTATGGAGGAAAACACAATCCTTGCTGCAAAAGAACAAGTAGGTTATGCTGGTAGGTGAGTATTGAAAGCACCAGCATTATATCAATTGCAGTGGTGTTTTGTTCTGTAAACCCACATTTACAATGAGGCCTCATGTTTGGAGCTGGGAAACAGGAGTCAAGACTCGCAGGTTCTGTTCCTGACCTGCTGTGTGACTTTGGACAAGTCGTTTAAGGCCTGATCCTACATAGTTAGACTCTTAGATGGGAATTTTCAAAGAAGCCTAAGGGAACCTACGTCCTATCAAAATCCCCATCTTAACTTCTCAGTGTCTCAGGCCAAAAATTTCATATTTTAGGATGGGATTTTCAAAAACACTTAAGTCAATGGAACTTGTACTCCTAAGTCACATTAGAAAATCCCACCCTGAGGGTCTACAATTAGTTGCCTGAATCTATATGTAGGCAACTGAATAAGTGTCCTGATCTTTCTTAAAGTGCTGAGTGCTCACAACTCCAGGAAAAAGTCAAGGGAAGAGAAGGGTGTTTGGCACTTCTGAAAATCAGAGCCAGGTAGTCTTAAGGTAAGCTCTCAAAAGTGGAGGTGTTCAAAGTCAGGGGATATGATTGGAAAGGTTGGCCTATGTTTTGGCACTCTTGATGTCTGTTCTCTGAGTCTGCTTTTTAAAATTATTCAGGTAGAGCATTCTCTTTAACCTGTGATTTGGCTAATTCCTGGCAGGTTTTTCCATTAATCTCCCTTGCAGGATAACCAGTGCCATTTAATAAAACAACAATAGAAATAATTATAAATCAATCATGCCTATAACAGTTTTCTAATTGCAGATCTATAAGCACTTGCAATACTATAGCTAAAATTCTGTATCATTAAAACTTTTAACATTTTATCTGACACTCAGCCACATAATTATAAATGTTCAATGAATCCACACGATGCGTGAGCACAACTCAACACAGACGCTTGTTTAACAACAACTGTAGTCTTCCTGCTCTGTTAGTTACATGGCAATTAGAATATCATTTAATTTGCAATGTTTCATTTGGATCCATTTCAGTTATTCAAATTATTTCACACAAAGGGTAATGAATATTCACCAATTTAGGAAGAAGGGGCAGGCGAATCAAGGAGCACTGGTCTGATTATGGGACCATTGATTAGGTTTCCAGGCAAAGGAAGGAAGAAACAGTTGTAATGAGAGCAAAGCAGAGCACTAGGCTCAGCACTAGCTCTCTCATTGTGAGCCTCCCTCAAGCCCTGTCTAGACTTAGCCCTGCTGTAAAACTGAGTAAACAGGGGCCCTTACTGAAATCGAGAGGCTGCATCTGATTTGAACTTTTGTCAGTAAATAAATGACGAAAAAAAGTAAATCCGAAATAAAGTTAGTGGAAAAGTAGCTTTGCTAGGACGCATGCCATTCTCACACCACTAAGATTAAAGTGTTTTCCTGTTTTTGTGTGAAATATCCTAAGTGCATCTTATTTAGAATCATAGAATATTAGAGTTGGAAGGGACCTCAGAGGTCATCTAGTCCAACACCCTGCTCAAAGCAAGACTAACCTCAGCTATATCATCCCAGCCAGGGCTTTGTCAAGCCTCAGCTTAAAAACCTCTAAAGATGGAGATTCCATCACCTCCCTAGGTAACCCATTCCAGTAATTCACCACCCTCCTAGTGAAAAACTTTTTCCTAATGTCCAACCTAGGCCTCCCCAACTGCAACTTGAGACCGTTGCTCCTTGTTCTGTCATCTGCCACCACCGAGAACAGCCTAGCCCCATCCTCCCTGGAACCCCCTTTCAGGTAGTTAAAGGCTGCTATCAAATCCCCCCTCATTCTTCTCGTTTGCAGACTGAACAAGCCCAGTTTCCTTAGCCTCTCCTCATAAGTCCTGTGCTCCAGCCCCCTAATCATTTTTGTTGCCCTCCGCTGTACTCTCTCCAACTTGTCCACATCCTTTTTGTAGTGGGGGTCCCAAAACTGGACACAATACTCTAAATGTGGCCTCACCAATGCCAAATAGAGGGGAATAATCACTTCCCCTGATCTGCTGGCAATGCTCCTTCTAATGCTGCTCAATATGCTATTAGCCTTCTTGACAACCAGGGCACACTGCTGACTCATATCCAGCTTCTTATCCACTGTTACTCCCAGGTCCTTTTCTGCAGAACTGCTGCCTAGCTTGTCGGTCCCCAGTCTATAGCTGTGTGATTCTTCCTTCCTAAAGTGGAGGACTCTGCACTTTTCTTTGTTGAACCTCATTAGATTTCTTTTGGCCCAATCCTCCAGTTTGTTTAGGTCACTCTGTATCCTATCCCTACCTTCCAGGGTATCTACCACTCCCCCCAGCTTAGTGTCATCCGCAAACTTGCTGAGGGTGCAATCTACCCCATCTCCCAGATCATTAATGAAGATGTTGAACAAAACCGGCCCCAGGACCGACCCCTGGGGCACCCCGCTTGTGACGGGTTGCCAGCTAGACATCGAGACATTGATCACTACTTATTGAGCCCTATGCCCTAGCCAGTTCTCTATCCATTTTATAGTCCATTCATCCAACCCATACTTCTTTAACTTGCTGATAAGAATACTGTGAGATGCAGTATCAAAAGTTTTGCTAAAGTTTACATTTACCGCCTTCCCTACATCCACAGAGCCAGTCACCTCATCATAGAAAGCAATCATGTTAACCATGTTAACTAAGCATTGTGCAACGAAAACAGATTTCACAATGACCATGCAAAAAGCTACTTTAGGAGAGCACTGACATTACACTGATGTTACACACTCAAAAGTAAGCAAGCTACAAAATTAAGGTTGTCCTTGCAATCTCATCTCTGCCCCCTGGTGTTTGTGCCTCATGATGCAATGTTTAGTTACCTCATGCTGTAATCTGTGCACACAAAAAGGCAGAGTTCCTGCTGCTACACAAGCTGCATGGGTCAGGACTTGGAAGATCTGCTGGCTTGAAAAAAAATTTGGACATAGCCTATGTAAATTCCATCAACTAGATTGTTTGGCTGGACAGTTCCACAATGCACTTTAGGCTCCCTTGTGCACACATTCATTACAAATGGTGAGAGTCACCCTGGTGCAGCAGACCCAGGCACCAGGTAAGATCCATCTCAGCTCCATTTTGTGGGCTGTAGTGGAATTTAAATGGGCATAGGCCTCGAATGGGCTCTCTGCATGGAGGCCAGTGTCACCCCAAGTGCACAAGAACCTCCCTGCCATGTGTAGGAACTGAGCCATACAGAACTCTTCACAGTCACAATTTTTCATGCATTTCTAGACTCTGAACACAGTGCACGTTTTTCCAAGCAGCTCCCAAATTCCCACAAGGGAGCCGCACTGCAGATTCCCCTTCTGTGTTTAAGTTTGGGCAGCAGGTGACTCCACTGCCAGCCTCTCAGCAGCTGAGCCTCCTGAGCACTAAGTACAGGAGTCTGTTCTGCTGCTTCTCCTCCCTCCCACAGGGGGCGCTGTTATGCAATGCTGCTTCTGCCCCTCAGCACCGACAGCTGGCCTGTGATGAGGGGCAGGAGAAGAACGGTGTGCTGTCGTCCTGGGGAGAAGGAGGAGGAGAAAGTGTACTTTAAAATGGCTATAAACCAATGTTTTTCAGATTTGCTGAAAATATCCGTGCCCAGGCTGGATCCAGGTGTGCCAAGTCTGAGATTGGAAGGGCTGACACCAAGTTGCACCACTTTGAAAACAAGGGTTTATAACTGCCCTGCTTTAGCACTCGTACCACCCAGTGAATGATGGGACAATGGGATTTAGGGTCAGTTTTTTAATGAAGAAATAAATTACTGTGCTTCAGAACGAAAGGGCAGGGAATAATACTGACCACATTTCATCCATAGACTGCCAAGTGTTGTGCAAAGGTGGGCAGGCGGGCTAACCTTAGTACGCCTCCTATAACCTGGGGCAACCCAGGCACCAAGAGGTGAAAGGAACTGCCCAAGATCACAAAGGAAGTCAGTGGCAGAGCCAGGGCTAGCACTGTGATTTCTTGAGTTCCAATCCATTGCCCCGTCCTCTCAATCAATCTGCCTCAGCTTGTGTCTCAGTTCAATTCACTGTTGATATCCTCTGTGTGTATAAAAACCTTTTATATATGTCGTCACAATCATTCTAAGTAAAGCAGCGGTGGAATTTGCTGTGTCCTGGGGTGGACAGGGATAGACCCATCCCGGAGGTGCTCAAATTCTGTAAAATAACTGCAAGGAAAGCAAGCACGTGTCTCTGTTGGAGCACAGTGTTTTCACTTTCCGGCATGATGGAATTGAGGAGTCATAAATCAAGGTTATCTATCACAATTTGCTATCCTTCCGGTCCAACACGCCACCTTTCAAATCCAGGGTGGGTATGCAAGCACAGTTCAGAATTGCCATGTCAATGGAGGCACTAAGAAAAAGGAAAATGAGAGGTGACAACACAGGGGAAATAACAATGATGTTGCTGAAAGTCAGCTTGGGATGTAAGAGAATTCTAAATGGAGGGCTTGCCGCTGCAAACAGTCCACATACTGGCCCTCCCACAGACATCACTGGGAGCTCCACATACAGAGCCATGGCAGGACTGGGCTCTGAGACACTATTACTTTATTTAGCATTCCCCTCCAATTCTATTCCATGTTTCAAGTACTTGGCCTGTCTGCACACAAAGTGGAAGACTCTGCCCTGAGTTACACCACCTGCAAGCCAAATTCATTCATTCTGTCTTTTAAAAAAAACAATTTGTAACACTTTTAGCTGTTTTCCCTCAAAAGGCTCACTCCGTCTCTGTGGTGGGAAATGAACTTTGAACCTGCAACACAAGTCCCATTGTACAATCTCCTGGAAGCTGTTCTGCTAAATAGCACAGAAACCCTCGTGGAAAGCTCTGACTTCCGCCCTGCTTCAAGAATTCACTGGAGACCTGACACAGAGGTGACTGAATGGAGAAAATCACAGTGCAAGACTGGAAAGCCACAGGAACTCTCTTCTTCTGACTAGCAACAAGCTCAAAGAAGAACGCCTCAATCCATACCCCAGATCTGTATCCAGGTTCATGTCCCAAACCAATCTCAATAATAGGTCAATACAAACAGCCCAGACTTTGGGCAAGTTTGGATTTGGATCAGGATTTCAAATCTTCTACGTTTCAGGGGTAGTTCTGTCCATCATGGAGACGCACAGTTTGGCTCAATATTCTAAGTTTGGAGCCATCTCAATCTGTGATGTATCAGGAGCCTCACTCCAAAAATTTACCTCCATGGTTCAGGCTTCGGTTATGGTACTATTTTTCTTGCTGAAGACATGGTGTAAAGGGATCATTCAAGTCCAGATGCCTAGATTTGAGAACCCATTGCATTCAGGTAATGGCAAGTTTCTGTTGCTAAAAAGCCACAATCCAAGTGCTTATGATAATAATTCAGGCTGTGCTATCGGCGTCCACTGCTGATTTTCCATCATTCACTAGTCAAGTGTTCTATATTTTTAGTTCTGTCACTCTCTTGATTTAATTTTTAAGATTTTTATGTCCCATCACTGCTCTTTTAAAACACAGTGCTTTACAATAAAAATAAAAATCTCCCCCAGTAGTCTGAGTGAAATTAGCATGCACATTCTATTTTACTCCATCCCTATGAAAGAGGGCAACAGATTCTAAGATGACTTTCCCAAGGGATGCAACACATGTTAGATTTACATTTATTTTGAGTCACATAGGACTCCCGGTGACTCACCTCCTAAAGCCAGTGATGGATTCACAGAAATTAAAGGAAATGAAAGCATGGCTTGCACTTTAGCGATCTACACAAAAAAATTCTTAGCATCTTCTGAGTATTGTGGCAATGTTAACTAATTAATCCTCTGTACACCCCATGACCCATGTAAGTTGTCCCCAATTTACCAAAGAGGAAACTGAGGCAGTCACATTAAGGGCCAGATTTTTAAAAGAGCTAAGTACCCAACAGCTCTTGTTAAGATCAATGGAAGCTGCTAGATGTTAGACGCTTCTGAAAATCTGGCCATAAGTAACTTATCTAAGGACACAAAAGTCAGGGTGAGAATGGGAGTAGAACTCAAGGGCTGACACAGCTTAGTAGCATGCTCAGACCACTAAACCACATTGCTCTTTTAGAATTTGGAGCTGGCTTTTTCTCAATGCCAGGGCTGGTCTTAGCACCATGCCAACCACAGGATCTGCTCCTTTCTCTGTCTCTACATCATTCTTTATTGCCCTGCTCCCACACTTTTTAGCAAATTTTCCAAGTTCCTTTATAATTTTCCTCTTCAGAATGATATGTCTCTGTTTCCACTCAGTTTTGAGCAGTGATGAGGGTGTTACCAGAAGGATA
Source organism: Emydura macquarii macquarii (assembly GCF_026122565.2). Taxonomy (NCBI): domain Eukaryota; kingdom Metazoa; phylum Chordata; order Testudines; family Chelidae; genus Emydura; species Emydura macquarii. The sequence continues at coordinate 14,325 of NW_027133625.1, read as the reverse complement.
GAAATTTTGCATGCAGCATCTCTTCTCACTTTCATTGGAGTGAATCAAGAATAAATCTATTGAAGACTATGGAGTTAAACCAATGTAAAACTGCAGAAGCAGGCTCCTATTTTCTTTAGGTGACTTGTGGTTTGGTTCCATCATGCTGTGTTTGCTGCCCTTCCAATTTTGGTGTCATCAGAAAGTTTGATTGTGCCTGGAACGTACACAAAAGAAACACTCAAAATTTTTTTAAAAAGTTACATCCAGGTGCCACCAATCCGAGAATTGTTGAAATAAAGAGTCAGTTTCTGAGCTCATTTATTGCTTACAGCCATGAGTTTTTCTTAGTAGCTGTCAAAAATGAAAAGAAAAGCTGTGGTATTGATTTTCCTTTTTCTAGCCACATGGCAGGTAAAAGACATGGTAACATTTGTTTTACTATTTCTGATGACAGCTAAACCCAGGGGCCTTCACCCACTGCAGATTTTGTTCTGGGACGTTGCTAATCTTTTTTTGTCACCTTTGTAATGGATCTGCTCTCCACAGATGCAGGAGGGTGGAACCGCACAATTGCTTTCATGAAGAAATAAAGATACACATTTCAGCCTCCTGATGGGGAAAGAGCGATAAATAAATCCCTCTGGTGACTTCTGTTTGTTGGCAAGTACATTTCTTCCTTTGAGAATTTCAGGTCGCTTCCAAGGCAACTAGAATGCTAACTACTCGAGTGGTGGAATAGTGAAGGATACAGAGGCTGGGCTTCTTTTAATAAGAAAGAAGCCAGGTACTGTTACAGTGCAAACATACTGGGCCAGATTCACTCAGAGTCACTGGCAGAACCCATACTGTAGTCTGCCTCTGGTAGCAAATCCACCACAAGGGGATGAAGCAATGGTTCTGCCCACAAAATGAGTAAGACCAGCCAGGGAGAGGCATTGATCTCATACAACATCACCCACATTGTATAGCTGCTCTTTCCTAATGGGGCACCCAGGGAATGGCAGTGGCTGATGCAGCACTGACAGACACCGACCCCCAAGTAAATCTCACTTCTGGGGCAGCCGTTTCCAGGGGTACAGGAGTGAATCTGGCAAAAAAAGCAAATGCAAAAGGGGTGTGAACATGGAAAATGGCTGAAATGTTCGTGCCTCTAGTCCCGCCACTATTCACCCAGCTTTATATGCTGCGTGTCTGAATTTTACCAACTGAAAGTGTATTGCTGGTGTTTGGAAGGAACGTTGCTGCTCTAAGAATGTCACTATTTTGTAAAAGCATGTCAGTATCTTACTGGATGCCAGATATCCAGACTTGCTAATGCAAAATGCATTAGCCCAAACAGCAGGAGCTCTAGGGCTGCTGGCGCCATTGAACTGTTCCACTCATTTCATCTTTATTATAAATACCACATTGCAGTCTCATTCTTTTCTCCCATCTTCACTTCAGAAAAAAACTACAAGGCTCTAGCTGACTGCTTCCTTTGACTTAGTACAGTTGTTAAACCACAGGCAGTAAATACCTCTTTCCATTGTTAAAGGCGGATGGATGTATTTCATTGGAACAACTGAATGAAATCTGAAAAGGCTAAAGAATCACCCTTTTGAAAAATAGTTTTGGCTCCACTTTTTCACCTATGAATTGGATGCCAAAGAAACACTTCATAAAGATGCCATGTAAAATCAGTCCCTCTTCAGGCTGGGACCTGTACTGATTTTATTTTTCATGTTTCTAGATCTATTTGGGACTAAAAGACTGTAATATAACAGCTTACATTTAAATTGAGAATTCTCAACACATTATAAAGTATCTCAACACATTATAAACTGTAATTGATACACAAACTATTCAGAAGACCACATCTCCCAAAACAAAATGCAGCCACCTGCATCTAAAACATGGCACCTATGTTTAACACACAGCAGCTCTGCACTTTATGCAATGGAAACCACAAGGGCAACATAGAAAGGCTAAATATTACTAATGAAGCTGGAAATTTGCCAGGCCACCATAGTCAATACTCAATGCACAATAAGCTTGTGTGAAAAAAAAAAAAACAAAAAAACTAGGGATCTTTAAATGCCGCTACGGGGTCAGGAAAAAAATGGTTTCATCTCATTCAAAAGCTAGTTTAAGAAAGTTTCTTCTAGATGATCAGACTATTGGAAATGAATCTGAATAATCAATGATAAGTAGTCATGGTGTTATGCAATATACTTTGAAATTACTGGTGCGAGTATTGTTCTCACTTAAACAGAGGGCCAGATTCACCCTGAATGGTACAGGGATATGCAACTGGCACTCTCTATGCTGATGAGGCCCATAGTATTCTGGGTGGACTGCTCCCTGGGGGAAGGCAAGCATCATTCTGGCTGCCAGGGGAGGTCAGCTTTAATTCCTGCTGAATGCTCTTTAGAAGCCCAACCACCAGAGACAGTCAAGGGGGAAGTGTTGTGTCAGCACATCACTGCGTCACCCTGCACGGCCAACTCTGCCACCTGCTTTTTGGTGTGTCCTCCTCACTGGATGAGACATTGGAGCTGTCCTGGTGCTGTTCCAACCCTCCACCCAGTAGGGAGTTTGGGGTGCATGGAGCCCAGGCCTCAGAATAAACCATGTGCATGTGTGAATCCATCCCAGAAAGGTTTAGTGATTTGCCACGGCTTGGGAGTGCACCTGCTGGTTCCTCTCATGCAAACCGTCCCAACGATGTCAAGGGGACCACTTGTATGAGGAGCAATTCTTAGCTCTCTATAGTGCTTTTCATCCATAGCTCTCAAAGCACTTTGAGTAAGGTAAGCACAGTCTGGCCCGGTGGCAGGGGCAGCACAGAGGAGTACCTGCCATTCAGACTCATGTCCAGTCCACCAGACCATGCTGCCTTCAAACTATGTATGGCATACATTTCAAACCACTATGGAAAGCCTTTATCTTTCCCTTGTGGTTCTCACTAAGCTCTCTCCAGATCAATTACATCATCGTTTTACCCCAGGAGCACATTAATTGCTATGGAAACAGTCTACCTTTTGGTCTTTCAAAGCATGCTGCAGGGCCTCTCTCTCCAGGAGGGCTAGTAGAGAAGCCAGTGTTATTAGGGATGATTTAAAAGAAAAGGGGGAATTTAGTTTGTTGTTGTGCTACCTGTCATTTAGTAATATATATTATGGGGCTGCCGTTTATGGTGATAGATGGATTCTCTGTATTTTTAAATACAGTGTTTAAACTCATGGTTCTTTCCATTTTATAGCTCTACATAAATCATTCCCCTCCCCCCCCCCCATTTGTCTATTACCTGTGCACTACTGTACTGTGAGTTTTCAATTTCTTTTAATAAAACAGACTAGATTCATCCTTGATGTGCCTCCATTGACTTGAATTGTGTTACACTGGAGATGAATTTGGCCCAATACATTTTCAAAAGAAAAATAAGGAAATGAAGAATGGGGGAAGGAGAAAGGGAAGCTGCAGCCACTAATTTGATTTGAGGGTTCAGATGAGGCTAGTTTGTATTCGATGGTTTTAAGGGCCATATACTGCTCCTTTTGAAGTCAGTGGCAAAATTTCTTCCTCAGCTGACTTCAGCAAAAGCAGGCTCTGGGGCTACCAAACAGGAAAAAACAGCATTTAGCCCAGCAAGCCCGTTCCATTTTATGAATGACCTCACATCTACTTCCCTGTATTTGCACCATGGCCTAGTATCTGCCCCAGATATAGATCATATCTCTCTAAGTCAGTCATGCTCTACATTGTCCTTCAAAAGTGCTTTTTGGCAACTTATTTTACACAATATGCTAAAAATTCTCTTTCAAAGGGCAACACACATATGGAAACAGTTGCCAGCAAAGGTCATTGGTTCCTCTCAGCAAAGGATAGTGCTGTGCTCGCAGTGTCCCTGGGTGTTTTCATCTGAGACAGAGCTGATAAGGGGATTTCCTTTCCAGTGGAAAAGCATAAACTATATTTATACGCAGATAATTTCCGATTTGTTCTGTTTAGCTTAACAGGCTCCATTTCTGGCCTGCCTCTCTCGCTCTCTCTGACCACATGAAACATATTCACAACTGTCTGGATGGAAGATTATTTGCCAGAAGCTGGAGAGATGCCACAGAAGTGTTGGCATAAGAGGGCAAGAATGGCAGGATTTCTGATTCCTTTTCCAGCTGTTCTGTAGGTTGACATAAACACAGTGTTTTGGGGGGCGTGTGGGAGGAAGAGGTTTGGGGGGAGGGATATTATAGGCCTCAGAGGCTGTTTAACATTTGCAACTATTCTTATTTATTACAGACATTTATATTGGTGCTCATCACCAGGGTATCTGGGCACACTATATATAGTTCCAATTAAGACAGAAAATATTCCCCATATTTATCAAGCTAATACCCTTAATGATGAGCCACCCTCAACATTTTATAGGGTAGAGACAAGGAGGACGTTGGGTAACTAAGTGGCTGGAGAAACTAAGCTACACTTATAGAAATGGCTGGATATATAGGTGCAGCTTGTACAACTCTGAGTGGGGCTGTGCTTAGACTTAGGTGATGCAAGACAAAGTACATACAATATTCAAAAAGGTGGGTACTGTCATCTCATCAGACAGGATAGCAAACAAAAAGGATTTCCATTTCCTTATAGCATTTCACTAATTGACCTAGTATATTACAGGTTCTTTTCTTTTTGCCCTCTCCTGAAGTACCAGATACTTCTGGAGGCCAGACACCAGATGAGGTAGGAAAACTATGGTATGATCCTATATATCAATTGTTGTGTTCTTGTGTAAAAACAGCTAACTGTCAACCTCTTTCTTGCTACCTAGGAGACTAATCTATGCAACTCACACATTAGTTGGTGGCATCCTGATGCCATTTCAACCACTGTTCCACTGATTCAGCATTGTGGCCCAGTTCATCAGGAATGTGCATGTACTTACTTTGCTCACATATACAATTGCTACATTTGATTGTGCAATTTCATGCAAACAATTTCATCAGCTTTAAGTGATCTTACCCAAGATTGACCATTTTCCAGTTTTGTCTCTTCCAGGACCTGAACACTCCACGCTGATATTGCTTCCAACCATCTCCTCCTCCAAACCCTCACTCCATCTTCTTCCTTGCATGCCAGCTCATTTTTCATATATCTTTCTAATCAACCTTTTCTTTATGTTTTTTGTACTTTTGGAAATTTTTCTGCTGAAGGTGCTTAATTTTTTTCTTGGGAAATTGATTTTTAATTGAATGGAAGCATATCCTACATTTACAAGTGAAGGCGGTTTGAAGAAAATTCTTGGACTCTTCAGGAATGAAGTAAAAAACATGCAAAACCCCAGAACTCCCATTTTGACAGAGCCACACAGAACTTGAGTATCAAAAGTTGTGTTCTTTTCTACATCTAGCACCCATGGTGTTTAAGAGAGCTCTAAATAGATCAGTGGGCTCTCACATTCATAGTATCCATGCAAAGTATAGCATTACTGTTTCTCATGCCAATAGCCTCTCACATCCTACCTGTTAGTGTTTGCGGTTCTATCCCGTAGTGTAGCAGTCAGTGTAAAAATCCAGAAAGAATTCAAAATATAATATTTGAAATGCTTGTTTTGCTTTATCATCATCAAGTGGAATCAGTGTCTGAAGACACAACAGCCTCCATAAACCTTTAAATGCATAACAGATTTCTGAGAGAGGTATTTTCATTTTGTTGATTGTGAGCATATTAGGGAAGGGCTCATACCAAAAACATTGCATCCAAAAACTTTTGATCTTATGCTCTGAGTTCCTACCCCATGGCATTAAACACAGCAAATAATACAAGAAGACTTCTCTCTCTCACACACATGCAATGTCTGAGTTTTATACTGTCACCCATCACTGTAACATCTACCATCTAAAACTGATAGCAATAGCAGAGTCACTAAAGGTCCAAAGTGGAGTTCCTGGTGTCTGTCTCTTCTCCCTTTTCAGGGAGACTCCCTTAACACTGCTTGGGTTACGGTTTTTATTTTTATTAATTTCCTTTTGTTCTTATCAGCTGTTTAGCTGATAAGGATTTATTAGGTAGCCAGGATGTCAGTGTTACGTGTGTCATATTTAGGCATTTAGACACGCACGCACGCAAACACACAAGACTTGAACTCAATCCTTCATAGAATCATATATTCCAAGGCCAGAAGGGACATTTGTGATAATCTACTCTGATCTCCTGTTTAACACAGGCCATAGAACTTTCCCAAAATAATTCCCAGAGCAGAGCTTTTAGAAAAACTTCCAATCTTGATTTAAAAATTGCCAGTGATAGAGAATCCACCGCAACCCTTGGTAAATTGTTCTAATGGTTAATTACCCTCACAGTTAAAATTTTATGCTTATTTCCAGAATGTTTTTTTGTCTTGGTTCAATTTCCAGCCATTGGATCATATTGTACCTTTCTCTGCTAGACTGAAGAGCACATCATTAAATATTGGTTCCCCCATGTAGGTACTTACCCCCATGTGGGCTGTAATCAACTCACCCTTTAACCTTCTCTTTGTTAAGCCAAATAGACTGAGCTCTTGGAGTCTACCATTAAGTTGGGAAAACCATTTTGTTATATTCTGAGGAAATCACAGTTTATATGATGGCTAATATGCCAGGTGGGTTGGGTCTTGACTCAGCAGCCCCAAGCCTGGGGGCTGCAGCCCTGGTCGATGAGTGGGCAAAGGCCTTAGGGCAAGCATTGGAAAAAGTTCTACTGCTCCATTCTACATCGAGCACCTATTGTAAGTTAAGGTTATTTGCTTAGGGTCCCATCCCAATACCTAGGGAAGAGGAGTTTGAACCCTGGTTGGGACACACCACTGAAATGCTGCAATCACACCTTTGGGAGCACAGAGGGCTTGGAGGACATTTATTGTAAATTCCTTAATTCTCATCAGCAAAGGGGTGAGAAGGTTTCAGCTTATATACCAGGGGTGGCCAAACTGTGGCTTATGAGCCGCATGCGGCTCTTTTACTGTTAAAGTACAGCTCATAGAGCCCCTATTTCCCCCCAATTCTCCACCTACCAGACTGGGGTGGGGAGCTCAGAGCTTCTGCCCTGAGGCAGGGGGGTGGGGCTAGAGGATTCTGCCCAGCAAGAGGAGGGGTCTCGGAGAGTCAGTAAGTTTGGTCACCCCTGTTATATACAGAGGCTGAAGAAACTGCTTCAGAGAGCTGTCAAGAGGGGAGCAGTGACTGCTGAACAGATGGGCCAGACCAGACTGGCTCAGATTGTAAGAGGAACTCAATATCAAAACCTGATTCTACTTCATCTCTGGTTAAGTGGATGACAGGAAAGTCCCCAGGTTACTCCCAGCTGATAAAAGAGTTCAGAGAGGAGGAAGAAAGGCCAGTGATTTGTGGGAAGCCCAACCATCTGAGCCAGCCAATATAGCACCCGTGCAAACAGCCAGCGTACTGAGGGTGCTCACCAGAGAAGAACCTGCAACAAGTGCAGGACCTGACAGAACAGATAGCTGAGCTATATAGTACCATTGACCAAGCTAAGACTTTCAGGTATAAGGAGCCCCTGGCTGTGGTGAGGGAGAAGTCAGCATTTAGAGCCACCATCTCACCTGAGCGAAGGGACAGTCCTTCTGCTACCGGTTTGGCCAGGATGGACACAGTGCTGCCAAGTGTCATAATGAAGAAAATCCCTCCATAGTGTAGGGAAAGTTGAGGACCAGTTGGGAGGGGTCAAGGAACTGCCAAAGAGGCTTGGGAAGGGGGCCACCCAGACCCACAAGATTTGAAGGCTCTCTTGGAAAAGATTGTCCATCTGGGAACCCATCAGGGCTGTTAGGGCCTTGAGCAGAGGACACAGTGAGGATCAAAAAGGCAAAATGTAAATCAGTGCTTGACAGTGGATCTCAAGTCCCTTTATATTTCAGTCATTTTACCAATGGATGCTTAGACACCTACCTGTACAGCCATTGACAGGGGTTAGCCTGTGTGGCCTCAGCATGGATGAATACCCTACCAAAGGTATGTCATAGTGCACCTTCAACGTCCAGAGAAGGTTGCCAGGGTCAGAGAAGAGGGGGACACCACTGCCTTATGTCCCAACCTTAAAGGAATCTCTGATGTGCCTGTGCTGATAGGGACCAACTCAAGTCTCTTCAAGGTACTTACTGATTACTGCAGACAACAAGCTTGGGACCAATAGCTAAACACACCCTGATGATCCATTGGCTTTGTGCTGAAGCCTATAGAAAAATTGAGAGCACTAAGGAGAAGATGTCTGAGCTACCAATAGGAGCATTAAAGTACACAGGCACAACCTCATTAATGGTGCCCGCAATGACGGAAAAGGAGGTAATTGTCATGAGTACCTGCCTAAAAGGCAGTAAAGAAACATTAGCAAAGGTAGAGTAGCTGGATGAGGAAGGGCTCCCTGAAGGAGTGCTAGTCTCCAGTGGAATCATAACCTTGCTGAAGTCCAGGAAAAGATGTTTATACTGATTGCTAATGAAACAAGCCGTGATGTTGTTGTGACACAAGGGCAGAAGTTAGCGGACCTCTTTGATCCCGAAACGATTGTGAGACCCCATTGTGAAACTGAAGTTCCGGCAATAGATCCTGCAAAGTTTGACTCTGGAGATTCGCCGTTGTTGAGGACTGTCTAATAGTGAGATTCATCACCCCATCCACAAGCTGGAGTTCTTGGCCTTGAAGTGGGCCATCACTGAGCTGTTTTGTGACAATTTGTGTGGTGCTCAGTTTCAAGTGTGGACAGACAACAATCCGCTGATTTACGTGTTAACAAGTGCTAAGCTGGATGCTACAGGGCAGAGATGAGTGGCTGCCTTGGCTACTAGTTCAGCATTCAGTACCAATCAGGCAGAAGCAATGTAGATGTGGATGTGTTGTTCCGGCGCCCATCGGCATTTGACGTTGCTGTGATTCCTACGGATGGAGTGAGAGCTATTTGCAGTGGGAGTTGTCAAGAATCAGAGGCCCACGAAAATATGGATGGTTGTGTTGCAGAAACTCCGGTCCTGCCTCCTGAAAGTGTGCCACCTACCTTAGTGAACTATATTGTGTTGGACCAATTTCCATTGGCCATTCTCAATGCTGCCGACTGACAAAAGGCCAACTGCAAGATAGTGACATTCGTGACCCACTACTTCCAAAAAGGGAGGGGCGAAACCCTGCTGCAATTATTCCATCTACCCCTGAGGGTAAACTGCTATTGAGGGAATGGAGCAAACTAACACCGATACGGGGAGTGCTGCTCTGCAAATACTTTACAAAATTAATGAACACAACTAGTGCTACCAAAAGAGTTCAGAGCCCTGGCCATGAGGGCCCTACATGATGACTTAGGACATTTGGGGATGGAGAGAACCCTGGAACTTATTCATAGTAGGATCTATTGGCCCCAAATGGCTAATGACGTTCACAAGAAATGTGAGATGTGTTTGGTGTGTTCAAAGGAAAACTCTGCCCACTAGAGCAGTATATCTGAAGAATATCACCAGCAGCAAACCTCTGCAACAGGTATGCATTGATTTCTTGTCTTTAGAAGTGAACAGGAAGAATGTGGGAACATTTTAGTAGTGACTGACCATTTTACACGGTGACCAGGAGACCACCACTATCGCTTGAGTGTTGTAGGATAAATATTTTTCAGTGTATGCATTTCTGACTTGGATGCACTCTGACCAAGGACAGGACTTTGAGAGTCACTTTCTTAAGAAGGTGCTGAGGATGGCAGGAATTAAGAAGTCCAGGACAACAACTTATCACCCACAAGATGATCCTTAGACAGAGCGGTTTAATTGAACTCTGTTGGATATGCTGGGGATTTTACATTCAGAGCAGAAGGCAACCTGGGGTCATAATGTTCCACTTTTGGTGCATGGCTATAGTGCCATGAAGAACGATGCTACAGGGCTACAAGAGTCACCCCGTATCTATTGATGTTTGGGGGAGAACCAAGATTACCCATAGACTTGTGCTTCAGCGTATCTGAGGATAGAGATAGCTATGAGACACATCAGCAGTATGTTTCACTATTAAAAGAAAAGCTGCGGGATACTTATTGCTTAGCTATGGCTGCTGCCCACAAGAATCAGATAGTAACAAGCACCAGTATGATGCTAGGATGAATTTGCAAGAGCTCCAGCCAGGGGACAGAGTTCTGCTGAGAAATTTGGGTATTGCTGGCAAACACAAAATAGCTGGCAGATGGAAGGCAAAACCTTACCTGGTGATGGAAAAGCTGGGAGATCTGCCAGTCTACAAGATTAAACCTAAGATGGGGCCCAGGGCAAATAAACACAGAACACAGAAACTATCTATGGGGGAATTGGTAGCCGCCCCTTATGGAACAGCCCATGACATTGGGCCTGGATGAAAAAGGGGTGCTGGACTGAATCCACCACCCAACACAGGCAGTGGCCCCCCTCGGGCTAACCCACCCCTACTTAGCACATCTGAGCATGAGTCTGAAGAGGAAGACACTACTGTGATGTACCCTAGGATGGAGACCAGATTCTGGCCTCAATCAGTTGAGCCAGTTGAGAGCTGCACGTCTTCAACCCTAAACCCCATGGCAGAAGCATTTAGGTCAGTTGCTGGCACACCCATGCCAACAATGAGAGCAACCTGGGCTAATAAGCTTGTCCCATCAATATCCTCAAATCTCTTGGAAGGAAAACAGGCCAGTGATGACACACCTAGGCGGTTGGACAGCGGGACATACAGGTGGAAGGTGTCCCTGGGGCCCTGGATCTTCCAGTACCAGAACAGGAGATGCAAGGGCCTGTGCCAGTAGCTGAGGGACCCTCAAGGGAACCCTCACCATCCGTAGCCCAAGAAGAAGTTCCCACTGTCCCTGCCAGGCCCACTCTCAATAGACGTGACCAGGTTATAAGGCCAGTAAACAGGTTAATTTATGATGCACCTGGGGTGATTAGTGAAGAAGCAATACACTTAGGCCACAGGCTTGTGGAAGCAATCGTAGGTTTCCTCAGACCCTTTGGGGAGCACTCATGCAGTTGGTATAATCCAGGGTGTGATTTGCCAGGATGACAAATTCTCAGCTGGCGGGTGGGGGGAGAAATGACGTAAGCAGAGTGTGAACGGCTTGCTTAGCTGGTAGAGGGGGGAGGGTAACAGGTGTCAGGAGTCTGAACCCAACTGGCTAAGCAAGGTGCTCAGATGCCAGAGCCCTGTGAAGGTGGCAATGGGGTGGGCTCTGTCTAAGAGCCCCAGGAATGGTTTAACCTCCCCCTCCCACTGTTTAAAGAAAGAGCGAATTAAGATTCCATTAGAAGCCTTGTTTTGTTCAGTGTTTGCTAAAGCTGAACTCATCTACTGTGGGGCAGCGCTCCTGCTCCTGCCCAGCTTCTGCACTCAGGTTCACCCACTAAGAGCTGACAATCACGGAGAGCTGAGAATCAGAGAGCTGGGTGGAACCTCAAGAGACTGACCTACAGGGGTCATAGTGAAGAAGCAGGTAGTAGCAGAAGGTGATGGGGTGCAGCAGAGCAGCTGGCAAAGGGCGGCCAGCAGGGCAGCCGATGGAGCGAGCAAGGTGTCGTCTTCTCCCCAAGCAGGGTGGGAGGTGAACTTTGTAACTATACCTCTAGACTCGGAGTCTGCCCTGCCTAAGGACACAACACCTAGGAGTGGGGTGCTGTGAAGGGAGGGGCACATTAAAGGAACTTCTTGTTGCTGGACTTAAGAACCTGAGGCAAAAGGAAACTGCCCAATGTACTCTGGGGTGCGTGTTTTGTTCATGGTTTTATGTGTGTGAATCCTGCTTGCAGCATTTTCCCAAGTTAATGGTGGGTTACTTTTTCCCTTTTATTAAAAAAGTCTCTTTTCTACACTGAGTCTCTGTGTTTGTGAGAGGGGAAGTATTGCCTTTAGAGGCACCCAAGGGGTGGTGTGTAATTTTCCCAGGTTGCTGGGTGGGGACTCGAGCAGATTTTGTGTTGTATTGTTGAAAGGAACCTCTAGATATTGAACCCAGCCCTTATTGCTGTCAACTCTGACTGGCAGAAGGGCTACACTTTAATCATTCTTATGTTTCTTCTCTGAAACCTCTTCAGTTTATCACCACCCTTCTTGAATTGTGGATGCAAGAACTGGACACAGCATTCCAGCAGCAGTCACACCAGTGCCAAATACAGAGGTAAAATAACCTCTCTACTCCTACTCAGGATTCCCGTTTGTACATCTAAGGACCGCATTAGCCCTTTGGGCCACTCCATCACACTGGGAGCTCACATTCAGCTGATTATCCACCAGGACACCCTCATCTTTTTCATAATAGCACCACAGCCAACAGCAGCTGGCACCAGGAGCTTGTGTTGCTTTATAGCAGCCCTTCAGGCTGCCCCAGGACAAAGTGGTATTGGTATATGCTGGGAGAAGCAGCATCGAGCCTTTTCTGGCCACAGGAACATTTGAGCATGATGTTGGACTATTGATAGAAAAGGGTGTAAAAGGAAAATAATGGTTCAGAAGGTGAGAGAATAGGGAAGTTCAGAAAACCTATTGGGGAATATGGGGAGCATGCTGTGGTTCCGTTTTTCACTAGAAAGTAAACTGTTGCACTGTTGCAATAACTACAAAGTGCAATAGTAGGTGAAGCACATTTCAAAGGCTAGAATGCAAAAATGCTTCAGAATTCCATAATTATGGGAGGGAAAATCTGTCCATACCCCATATTAGCCAACTCCAAGTCACTTTTTTCTCAGTTCAGTCAACATTCAAAGCATTTTGAAACCAGTCTGGTCACCTGTATTTTTAATTCCTTTTGCTTTATCCTCTTGGAATCCTACCAAAGGAAATGAAATTTTCTTCAGAGATGTATAATTTTTTGGGAGGGCGGAGGGGGGAGGAGGAGGAAGGGAGCAGAAGGGGAATATGTTTAATTCCTCCACCCTTTTATTTTATAGCCAACATGTAAGGTAAGAACATAGAAGAGATTATATAAATTATACATGTGAAAAGGAACTTTTATATATAAAACATCACAAGGCTTTTCCAGTCCATATAATAAAAAAAGGCCCTTAATGAGAGACCTTTGGTCTGTCACAATTCTGACTTTTAAATATTGTTAATCAAAATGAATTCTTGTTTAAGAAGGCAGTGATGCATGTTTGGGAATGACTCCAGAAGCTTTATTCCTATCTTATTTGAAAAAATGACCTCATTCCACCAGAGCGGCTCTGTCTCTACCCAGAAGTCATGCCTATGGTTGATCAGGGGTTTCTTCTCCCAGAAACTGTAGATGTTTTACATCATGTACATTTTGGTTCTCAGTTCCCCATTATTGTTTCCTTTCAGTTTGGGGATAATCTGAGATGTACGTTCCTTGCCACTTAAAACCAAGAGAAAAAAAAAAAAACCACAACAGTATTTTCCATGTAAGCAGAAATCTTTCACATGTGCCAAGTGTCAGGGTAGACAAAAGGGCTTTGATCACATTCAGACACCATAACTAGCTACTTGTTTTAATTACAGAATGTTTTAGCTATTATTGCATGATGGCCTGGCACACTCGGCATGACATAATTTTATAAAAGCTTTTCATTTCTTTCAGCACAGTTGCAGCCCTGGGCTATTCCACATACAGTGGAAGAAGAATAACTTTGAAGCAACCCAGGAAGATATCTCAAACTGAGACCCACAGTAGTCTGATTACAATCCCACTACTCTTCCCATTCAGGAATTTAGGCTGTCAGCCTGACCACCAGAACTGAATCCAGCCCAAGTTCAGGACTGTGAATTACCACAGATTTTGTTTTTTACTCATTTTTTTCCATTTTTTGAAATTATTCAATTAATTGTTTTTAAGAACATATTTCAGTCTATGGCTGGTTGTGAACTACTTGCCTTGACTTTTGGTCATGTGTTTTCTATTTGTAATACACTATTGGTCTTGAATGATTGTCCTCTAAATCACATGATATTATTTCTGCTTTCTGACTGGATTGCTCAGACTATTCACAAATGGCCACCTGACATTTCGGGCACAAATATATTTGCATGGATGTTCCTATGTGATTATATCGTTTCACATATATTTGCAACATTTACCCTTTTTGAAAAACCTTATTGGAAACAAACTTATTGGAAACAAACAAAAATATTGACAAAACAGCAATCACAATCCCTTTGATCTGTATCCAAGTGGATCTGTGGTTTCTGTTTGCACAAATGCTCAAGAATACTCATTTGCAGTATCTGAACATCTCTAATCATCATCACCAGAACATGTTAAAGGAGAACGTTTGGAATATAAATTACATTCTGATCACTGCAACTAACTGCAAATGAAATTAAATCATTAAGTGTATTAAATACAATAAAAATGAATTGT